>NW_026250731.1:0-173178 GCF_024043175.1 Alternaria infectoria | reverse complement strand
AATGTTAAGAGGAACTGGATTATACGGTGGGTTGAGATGTTAGAGGCATAGTGATGCGAGCATATATACCAATTTGAAGGGATTAGCGGGCGTTGATACAGAAAGTCCTTCTTTACATCGATGTCGTCTCCGGTCCAAATGTCAAATCTGAGCAAAATGAACGCGTCCATGACATGTTTGTCTACGCGATTCGTTCATCGGACGAACATGCGTTCGTGGATCTCGGAGTATACTCCTTTCGAGACGATCGACGCGCTAGGAGATTATCTGAATTGCGTCATTGAGCGGAAATGAAATCTAGACATGATGCTATGACAATGGGTCTACAATCATGCAGAAATGAGCACCATCACGCGTGGTGTAACGAGACTGGGGGTCCTGGAGAAGATGTTTTCGTCCTGCGGATCGTGCCTGCCCTAACATGATCTATAGCTTGAAACAGCCTCTGAATTTTCATGCCATGAGCATGCAATGTCCAGCACCAACTCTAAACCGTCCACGTCTTCCAATTGCTAGCATCTGGTCTTGTTACACTCAATCGCACACTGCGAGCGGTCTCAGACCATCTCTCCTTGTCCCTGTACCCATCTAACCGTGTCGGTAATTGCCGTGTCTGATCGGACCGCGAAACCTGTATGCAAGTAAGCCTACTAGAAACTCTACTAGACCTGTCACGTCCGGCCAGGCAGTTGATCGCGCCCTGTCGTCTTGATACATCTGGAAGCTACCGAGCAGTTGTTTTGTTTAACCGGAAGCTAACGGGACATCAGCCAACGTCCTTCCCTCGTCACGGTAGAACTGCGGCTACGCCATGACTTCTTCTCCGCATGCGTCGCAGTATCCTGCACCACCAGACGGCCAGGACCCGCATAATTACACGCCCTTGTATCCCAACGGGCAGGTTCTCGACGGTCAGGCACCGTCGACGCGCATAGCCTACCCGCAAGAAGCCGCATACCCGAAGCTCGAGAATATCAACGAGGTGCTCCAGGCCCAGCAGGCTCTCCAAGCGAACCATGCCTTGAATCCTCCGCTGCCGCAGCAGTCCAAGCCGAACCGCCTGCGCAAAGCTTGTGATTCGTGCAGCATTCGCAAAGTCAAGGTGGGCGCATTTAGTCATAATACCATGATAGACACTGACGTCTGTAGTGCGACGAATCGGGCCCGCCGTGTAGAGCGTGCCTCGCGCTGGAGATTCCGTGTACCTTTGAGCGCCCGAGCCGACGACGCGGACCGCCCAATAGGCATGCCGAAGCGATCAAGAAGCGCAGGATAGGCGACTTGGATTCCGAGTCGTCGACGCCGCAGTCTCCTACCAATGCCGCCCATGCGCTGGCGCAACTGCAGTCGTCGCATCCAGCCCAGCTCTCCGCCGAAGAGATATGCGCCCTGCCCACCCTGAACGCCCTCATCGACGACTTCTTCACCTTCATACATCCGCTATGTCCCTTTCCGCACGAGCCGTCGTTCCGCGAAGCATGGGGGCATAGGGAGGACCTGACGAATCCCTCGTTCCTCGCCTTGCTGGCGTCCATGATCGCGGTCCTCGTCGCGTCCTTTCCTCGAAAACCACGTCTCCATCTCAACACACAGACGCGACGCGAATACCCAAATCACCTCTCCCTCGTCGACAAGTGCCGGGACGTGTGCGCGCGGGCGCGAGGGCCTGGCTATCTCGACCGGCCGTCTCTGAACGTGTACGACGCGTGTACCAGCTACTTCCTCGGCTTGACCGGAGCCTACGTATTCCAATGGCGGCAACTGCGACTGTACCTCGCCGAGTGCCTGACCATCATACGCTCCCTGGGGCTCCATAAACCCGAGGCTCAGGGCTATACCTATCTTGGTGGCATGCCGAGTGCGTGGGGCTCCAACGGACCGAACCATGACGGCTCGAGAGAGTTCAAAGTAGACTACATCACCGAGGAGATTGGTCGGCGCGTCTTCTGGACGGTTTTTGTGGGTGTGCGGTACGTTTGGGCATTCTCGCAGTGTCGACCATGACTGACTTTGACAGGACTATACAACAGCTCGGCGCTTCTTTCGGAGAGCTGATGATTGCGCCTGCGACACCTACCGAGCCTCTACCACCACTACCCCGAGAAGTCGACGATGTACACATCTTCCCAAATGAGATACAACCGCAGCGCGAAGGGGTCGTCTCCATGCTCACTGGATTCAACATCAATGTGCGTATCTTCCTGTCATACTCGTCGCTAGCAACGGCAGAGATGGCATTTGGGATTGATGAAATATTCGATTGGGATCGACAACAACAGATCTTCGCACAAAGCCTGCAGCGCTGTAGGCAGATTCTGGACAGCCTACCAGAGGTGCTCAAAGTCCGGCCAAAGTCCAGCAGCAATAGTGGGCTCGAACAGCAGAAACCCTACTACCCGCCCATGCCGGAATACTCTGGCATGCGAGACCCCGCCATGGACAACCATCACAAACCGGAAGCGCACGAGTTGCGACGCTACGAGATCCAGAAAGCGAACATCTACGCCAGCCATCTGTCCACTCGCTCGCACCTCGTGGAAAAGTACTTCCTTCAACTGGATAAGTATCAGCGGTCGAAGGGCCAAGCTGGTGCGCAAAACACGTCCAACGTCCTCGCTGCAGGAATCGACAGGTTTGTATCCGGCACAACAACCGACGCCGACGCGCTCGAAAAGGCAATGTCAGAAGAGCGCGAACAAGTAGTCAAAGACCTCCTCGTGGTCCTGGGCAGCATCGACATGGTCAACATGGAGCCTAACGGCGACTCCTTTGTAAGTCTCTACGTTTACTTGCAAAACTCAGATTTCCTCTACCCCGTCCATGAGATTGACGACTACGTCATCTCCATGTCGACACGTGATTTCTTTCGCCCAAACACCATCAGCCCGATCGCAAGCTTACGGTTCATGTCGACACAGACGCAGAAGATTCGCTCGATTGCTAGTACCCTGCTTGAGGTGCCGAAGGAGAGACGGGGGAGTGTGGCGTTGCAGCATCAGGATTACCTTTACAAGTTTCTTGATATTTTGAGTAAGTTGGAGAGGGTGAGTCCCGAGGCGAGTGATCCGAGTGGCGCGCTGGATGAGGAGAGTGAATTGAGGCTTTGGGCGGATTTGAGGGATCATCAGTTGAGGTTTCAGGAGCAGGGGGGTGTTTATGGGTTTTCGTGAGGGAGAGACATGGATGAGGTTTACGACAGCGCTGGTCTTTATTGCGAGGTGACGAGATCGCATTGGAGCATGCCGGTGCTGATGGTTTGCGCTGGGCACTCAAGGTAATAATGAGCACCAGTTCGAACGGATGGAACGCAGCTACGGCGCCGAGACTATTCTCGCGTGCCAGGAAGATTTGGGGTGAAGATGTAACAGTAGGAAGTGTCATTGCTATCTTGTCGCAGTCATTGTTAGATATCGTTAGACATATGTCCGCACAAAAGCCTCGTCATACTCAATCTAAACATGAGTCCATCTCAGCATTCCCTTCCATATACAGTCGAAATTGTTCATGCATCATGAGTCTATCCAGGTATACAATATATGTACAAGCTCTTCTCCACTCAACACGTAAAGGCCCTCAGAGTATGCCATATACCCTGCCCTCGTTTCACAGCTCCCGTTCCATGTAAGATCTCGCGCTGGCTCCAGTGCACTTTCATCTCTTCTGTCTTTGATATTCTGCACCCCTTCCCAGCACTTCCTTCCCCATCTACGGCACAACCACCACCCCAATACTCCCCGCCTGCCCCACCACACTCCTCGCCACGCCCTCCAAGCTCAACCCACTCAACCTCGTCTCGCCATGCTTAATCTTCGCAATCTCATACACATGCTTCAAACTAACCGTCCCTACCGTCCCTTTCACAGCGTTACCCACCGTCGGACTACTCGTCGATGTCTTTCCTTTTTGCCCGTCGTGGTTGTTCATAGGCCCGGGCACGTTTCCGGCTCCTCTTATCTTGTTCTTGGTGGGGAGCACGCCGGCGGCGGAGAGGAGGAGCGTGGCTGTGGGGGGCGTGCGCAGTTGGAAGTGGAAGGAGCGGTCTGGGCGGACGGTTATGCGGGCGGGGATGGGGGTGCCGGGGGTGTAGTGGGCGGTGCGGGCGTTGAACTCCTGTGTTATTATCAGTATACATGAACTGGGTATGCGACAATGGGGTATGAGGATATGCGACAGCCAGGGAATATGATTAGACGTACTTTGCAGAAATCCATACTCTTCACACCTTTACTTCCCAGCGCGGGACCGACGGGCGGCGAGGGCGAGGCTTGCCCTGCGCCTACGATCAGTTTGACGATTTGGTCTTTTGCTATTGCTTTTCGCGCCATGGTGGGGAGGGATGTGGAAGTGTGTTGGGGTGGGTTGCTGGGGGAATTTGCGGAGATGGGCTCGGAGGTGTCGGTCACAGGGTTTTTCGGGGTATGGAGAGGTAGGGGATTGACGCGTTGGATGTATGGAAATAATGGGGATGCGACCAGGAGGTTATGGAGATACGGGATCTAGGTACAATAGAGATTCTTGATGTTGGTGGGATGACGATGCTGCCTGTCGTCCCACGTGACGACGTGATTGAGCTAACAATCTACGCGTCGAGATTCCGCCACCTGCGAGCATTGATCAGCATTACAGCACGACACTCTCTTTCCTCCCAACTCCCACCACATCGATCCGATATAGGCTGCAAACCTCCCCAGTGCCTACCAGAAGTGTCAATTCCTCATGCATCGACCGAAGACTCTCGCAGCTGGCGAGGCCACCCCGGCGAAGCCCGCGGCGCGTCTTTATGGTGGCACTCCACAGTCGACGGAACGTCTCATCAAGCCTTTCCGATGCCCCGGCTCAGCAACAGTATCCAGTGTCTCTACGAAGCCAGCCAGGAAGAGGAGGAAGGTCGATTACTCTGGTGCTGGAGGCGAAGATGGAGAGAGTGACAAGCCATACTCAAATGAAGACCGATTAGCCCTCGCCACACGAGACGCAAACCGATTCCCTGTCTTCAAGCCCAAAGACAAAGACACCGCCTTCAGAACCAAGTTCATCGTTCCTTTAGTCAACAAGGATGTTGGAGCCTACAATCCGAATCGACCAGCGCCGCTGCTAGGTATGCGGACTGGAACCGTCTTTGTTGCGCGACCACTACACGACCCGAGCGGAGAGTTTGCGATAGTACTATACGATCCTACGGTTGACGACAAGCCGATACCGAAGGAAGAGGCGGAACCGAAGCTGAGTCAGACAGAGAAGAAGGAGATGGAGGCGCCGCTGGTACACAAGAGTTTGGCGGAGATACTGGGGTTGAAAAAGAAGGTGGACAATGAGCGGCCGCGTGTGCCAGTTGTCATCGATCCAAGACTTGCGAAGGTTCTACGACCGCACCAGGTCGAGGGTGTGAAGTTCTTGTACCGAGCTACGACAGGCATGATTGATCCCAAGGCGAACGGGTGCATCATGGCAGACGAGATGGGTCTTGGAAAGACGCTGCAGTGTATCGCGCTCATGTGGACACTACTCAAGCAGTCACCCGATGCTGGCAAGTCGACGATACAAAAGTGCGTCATCGCTTGTCCGTCGAGTTTAGTGAGGAATTGGGCGAACGAGCTTATCAAGTGGCTCGGGAAGGACGCTGTCACACCCTTTGCGATCGACGGAAAGGCATCAAAGGAGGAGCTCATCCAGCAAATACGGCAATGGTCGATCGCATCCGGACGCGCAGTTGTCAGACCTGTCCTTATTGTGTCGTACGAAACGCTGCGCCTCTACGCCGACGAGTTCGGACAGACACCTATCGGGTTAATGCTTTGCGACGAAGGGCATCGACTGAAGAACGGTGACAGCTTGACCTTTACCGCGCTCAACAACCTGAACGTGCAGAGGAGAGTTATCCTTTCCGGCACACCCATCCAGAACGATCTGTCAGAGTACTTTGCGCTACTCAACTTCGCCAACCCCAACTACCTTGGCACGCGCATGGAGTTCCGCAAGCATTACGAGATCCCTATTTTGAAGGGTCGCGACGCGAACGGAACGGATGCGGACATCAAGAAGGGTACTGAGCGTCTCACCGAGCTTCTCGGCCTAGTCAACAAGTTCATTATTCGCCGAACCAACGACATTCTCTCCAAGTACCTGCCAGTCAAGTACGAGCACGTCGTGTTCTGCAACCTCGCGCCATTCCAGAAGGACCTGTACAATCACTTCATCAAGTCACCCGACGTTCAGAGTCTACTCCGCGGCAAGGGTTCGCAGCCGCTCAAGGTCATCGGCATGCTCAAGAAGCTCTGCAACCACCCCGACCTACTCAATCTACCAGAAGACTTGCCGGGCTGCGAAGACAAGCTACCAGACGACTTTGTACAAAAGGACGCACGAGGCAGAGACCGCGAGGTCAAGACATGGTACTCCGGCAAGATGGCCGTCCTAGACCGCATGCTCGCCCGCATCCGCGCCGAAACCAACGACAAAATCGTCCTCATCTCCAACTACACGCAAACCCTCGACATCTTCGCCATGCTATGCCGCTCACGCGGCTACGGCTGTTTCCGTCTCGACGGCACCATGAACGTGAGCAAGCGCCAAAAGCTCGTCGACAAATTCAACGACCCCGAAAGCCCCGAGTTCGTCTTCCTTCTCTCCTCCAAAGCTGGTGGCTGCGGTCTCAACCTCATCGGTGCGAACCGCCTCGTCCTCTTCGACCCTGATTGGAACCCCGCTGCTGACCAGCAAGCCCTTGCGCGTGTGTGGCGTGACGGACAGAAGAAAGATTGTTTCGTATACCGCTTCATCACCACGGGTACCATCGAAGAGAAAGTGTTCCAGCGCCAGTCCCACAAACAGTCTTTGTCGTCTTGTGTCGTCGACTCCGCGGAGGATGTCGAACGCCATTTCTCACTCGACTCTCTCCGCGAGTTGTTCCAGTACCGCGATAATACCACGAGTGACACGCACGACACGTTCAAGTGTAAGCGCTGTAGGAAGGAAGATGGGAGACAAGTGGCGAAAGCGCCGGCTATGCTTTACGGCGATACGAGCACGTGGAACCACTTTGTTAATGATGGCGAGACGGGGCCGTTGGGCAAGATTCAGGATTTGTTGTTGAGGCAGGAGACGGGCGATGGGTTGAGGGATGTTAGCGCTGTGTTTCAGTATATTAGTCATTGAGCGGGTGGCTTGGTGTGGGTGTGGGATGAAGGTGCTGATGAGCAAGATGGTGGTAGTGTTGTTGTCAGCATGTGTCATTTGCATAGTCTTTTCGAAGTTTATAGCGTTCATGAAGCGTGGTGTTGAGATGGGCGGCGTTAGATAGTGGGTTATGATAATGAATATGATATCTTTATGTTGGCAAGATTTGGTCACTGCGCTTTTGCATCTCATGTCGCTCATGTTGATATCGAGTATACGGACTTTGCAAGCAAGCATCGCGGTTGCCGAAACCTTCCTGTCGCGCTACGTGCATGACGCACACTCGCCTATCTCGATGGGCCCATATTCCTAAAGCGAACATGTGTAATCGCTGTTGCTCCATTCGCGAGAACGCGTTGCGTCATGTTGTTCGGAGCAATGACGGAGTCATACGGGACGGGTTGATCGATGTGGTTGGTGCGGCCAACCGTGGATGTTGATTTGCAATCCGCGGTCCGTGGCGTGGTGGTTTCTTGGTTGGGAGGGAAGTCGCAACTTGATGTTGGAACTGGACGGCAGGTATTGGGTACGGAGCAAAACGGCGGAGGGTTTCCAAGATTGTGATTGTGATTCATGTTCTACCGTTCATGCCTGATTCTGCCGCTTGTCATAGGTCTTCTAGAGACGTTGGTACTTTCTTTGTTTGAGTCGCAGATGGTCATGCGCTTCAACAAAGGATGTCCGAAGGCATCGTGGGAAGCTCAAGAGCATATGCCATTCCGTGCCGAAGTACTGTTCAGCACTGTGAGTATGATATCGTTAGCGGGTATGGAACATTCCCCCGGGGCCTATAGATCGAATGTACTGCCTATGGCGGACCCATGGTGTTCGCCCCATTCATGCCAGACACAGTACCAAAGTCTGCGATGACTTTCATGCTGATACGTGCCACACTCTCACTATGCGCAAGAATTCCAGTCTATGGCTACCATCAGTACCGCTCATGTGCAAACTCACCTATCACCATCACTGCGTTCTTCTCTCGTCCCCACTTTTACCTTTACCGTCCCTTCTCTTCACGGCAGCTGCCTATGACGTAGCCCCACTCTTGTGACTCTTTTACACCCGCCCGGGCATGCTTCAGCCAACTCACCTCTCACCTCTCATCCATGGTTCCATCACGCTAGTCTCTGAGAGGCCTTATAGCTGGCTCCCCTCCCGCCTTCCTTCCTTCCTCCTACACTCTTCTTCCTCTCAACTTCCATCAGCCCACTCTGTGAAGACCAGCACCTGGAAAGCGCTTACCTTGAGGCTACAAGAACTTTTCATCTGACGAACCGACGAAACGCACGACGTTGTATCCTCCAGGCTCAAGTTTTGTATTCATCTTGTTGCGGACAAGTTGAGGATTTCACGAACTTTTCATCTGACGAACCAACGAAACGTACGACGTTGTATCCTCCAGGCTCAAGTTTTGTCTTCATCTTGTTGTAGACAAGCCTCGTTGTAGTCGGCAACCGAAGTTTCCATCCCGCTAGCTAGCTCGCGCCACCTGGTCCGAGCTCCAACATTTCGTAGTCGAGCTCCACCATCCGAGTGAACTCTCCACGCACACCAACCTCGCGCGCACACGCATACCATACCCTCGACTCGACACCACGATCCCGCCGAATCGCGCGACCGCCAAAACACTCGAACTACCGCACATCATGGATTCCAAGCGCCGCAAGACCGGCGACCAGGATGTCAGCGCCTTGAGGTTGGCGTCGCGCCAGAAATACCTTGCCGAACGCGAAGCGCAACAACTCGCCCTACTCCGCCGCCAGGTCGCCGAGGAAGCAGAAGAGGAGGCGAGGTTGGGGAATAAGCTGAGCGAGAGAGAAAGAGCAGAGTTTAAGAAGAATCGTCAGACCCTGGAGCTGGCCGAGGCGCGAAATGCCATCGACGATTCCCGACTACAGGATGGCTTTCATTTTCAAACGGACTCGGATAACCCCCTCCTGGAGGGTACCGCGAGTAAAAACGACGTACTTTATCGTCGACACAACGACGCGTACGACTCCAGGCCTCAGCAAGATGTTCCAGATGCGTACACGTCAAATCCACGTATTCCTCAGGACCAAGACATGTACGAATACGTTTTCGATACAGCTAATGAGGTGCGCTTCACAGCGGAGGATGTAGCTCGCATGGACCCTGCCAAGCAAGCTCTTGAAGCTCAACTCGATGCCGCGGAGAAGCGAGTTTTGTCAATCAAGGAAACCCGCGAATCCCTTCCAATCTTCAAGTATCGACAGGAGTTACTCGATGCTGTGGCCAACCACCAGACCTTAGTGCTGGTCGGAGAGACTGGTTCCGGAAAATCGACACAAGTGCCGCAATTTTTGGCCAATGAAGGCTATACGAAGGCCGGAAAGATTGTGGTCACTCAGCCACGACGTGTAGCCGCCATGAGTGTCGCCAAGCGCGTAGCAGAAGAGTATGGCTGCAAGCTCGGCAACGAGGTCGGATTTTCTGTCAGGTTCGAGAATAAGACGAGTGAAAAAACAGTCTTGAAGTTTGCCACGGACGGAATTTTGCTTAGAGAAGCCATGGTGGATCCCTTATTACTTGAGTACTCCGCGGTCATGATTGACGAGGCACACGAAAGGTCTGTCGCTACTGACCTTTTGCTTTGTCTTTGTCGCGAAGTTTGTCGAGCTAGACCGGAATTCAGACTTCTCATCCTCTCCGCCACCATCAACGCCAAACAGTTCTCGGATTACTTTGACGGCGCGCCCCTATTTTCTGTTGAGGGTCGTAGCTGGCCCATTGTAAGTTAATTGTCGAGTCATATATCTGACATATACTAATCTATCTCAGGACATCCGCTACACCATAGCTCCAGAAGCAAACTACCTAGCCGCAGCATGCACGACTGCTTTACAAATTCACTTGGCATCACCTCTTGACCATGGCATGGGCGGAATCCTTATATTCCTCACTGGCGAAGAAGAGATCCTGGCTGCTGTGGAAAATCTCGAGACAACTATGAAGAAACTCGGGAGCAGGGTACCGGAGCTCATTGTTCGTCCCCTGTATAGCGCGCTATCCAGCGAAGCCCAAGCGAAAGTGTTCGAGCCGACTCCGCCCAATGCTAGGCTCGTTGTGGTTTCAACAAATATTGTAAGTTTTACCCATACTCAAGTTAATGAAGAACATGTACTGACTTTGTACGCCTAGGCTGAAACATCAATTACAATTGACGGAATCAAGCACGTCATCGATTGCGGCTACGAGAAGACCCAAACTTACGACCCTGTCAGCAACATCAGTTCGTTGACTGTCAGCCCCATTTCTCGAGCATCTGCGAATCAAAGAAGTGGGAGAGCTGGACGGACATCGCACGGTTAGTAATGCTGCTGTACAAATTACTGAGACAGATACTAATTTCGTATATCAGGATATGCATACCGTCTATACACGAAACACGCTTACTACAACGAGCTCCCCGAGCAGACAGAGCCTGAGCTGCTCCGAACATGCCTCGATGGTGTCGTGTTGACATTGAAAGCGCTGAGAATCGACAACCTCCTCGAGTTCGAATTTCTCACATCCCCTAGCAGTACCAGCGTTTGCAAATCATTGGAGAGCTTGTATGCTCTCTCTGCCCTCGACTCGACCGGGAGGTTGACGAAACTGGGACGGAGGATGGCCGAATTACCGCTGGACATCCGACTCTCAAAGGCGCTACTTGAGTCAGAGCGTTGGCGCTGCAGGTCCGAAATACTCTCAATCATCAGTGTACTAGGAGAGAGTGCCTCCTTGTTTCTGAGACCTCGAGACAAGAAGGTAGCAGCTGATGCGGCAAGAGCGAGGTTTGCAAGCACCGAGGGCGGTGATTTCATGACCTATCTCAACATCTGGAACCAGTACGAGGAAAGCGGCTTCGATAGTCGTTGGGCTACTGAGAATTTCCTCCAGTGGAGGTGTCTCAGTCGGGCTAGGAACGTTCGCGATCAGCTCGAGAGTCTTTGCGACCGCGTTGAGGTACCGCATTCGAGTTGTGGCATCGCAGATCACGTCGCCATCCGGAAGTGCTTAACTTCGGCCTACTTCGTCAACGCTGCAAGACTCGCGCGTGATGGGCTGAGTTATCGCACAATATCGAACAACGGGATGACGGTGTTCATCCACCCCTCTTCAAGCCTGATCGAGAACCGGCCAAAATGGATAGTCTTCTTCGAGATCGTAGAGTCATCCAAGACTTACGTACGATCCGTCTTACCCATCCAACCAGAATGGCTGGTCGAGGTGGCACCTCACATGCACACTGAGAGCTCGATATCCAAGCTCGGCGACAACAAGAAGATGCCCAAGGCGACGGCGAAGATGCTCAAGGAAAGATAGAAGGGAGGCTATGAGTATCAGATGAGCGTCAACACGAGCATGACTTGGGGCGCGGCCCAAGTCTTTGGCATAGCAACTCAGAAGCATGCTGTGTAGAAGAGTTCGACTTACCATGTTTCATTTCCAATGGTGCGCTTTACAAATCATGTCATTTTTCGACATGCGTGGTTTGTGGTACATAGCAACGTTTGCTAACCCGGAATACCTTGCGCACAAGGCTGCGATGTTCATACGATACTGATCTTGCGAGATCGAGGAAAAGGCGTTATGGGAGGAAGAAAGATGGTTTACTGTATTCGATATGATACCCCATTTCCTAATTGTTTGGTATGGCACCTTCGGCTTTTAGCGTAGCACAATGCATGAAAGACTTCAAGTGCAACAACATCTACCTCTTGGTGCGGTGAAATGCTATGAGCTCTTGTGTGGTTGTAGTTAAGAATGAGTCTTGGGGGGGTTAATATAAGTGAAAACCGGCCGGGAGTACAAAGCATGCGTTCCAAAGTTATTTATGCTGCATTTCTATGATAAATAACAAACTTATGTACGTAGCGAAAGCAAGTAGCTGCGGATACATTAAAGGTTTACGACAAGTTAAGGCATGTTTGAACCTTGGTATGAGGATACATCCCGGAATTTCGTTCTTGTCAAAGATATCAAGTTCACTCGATACCGCCTGGCTAGCCCATGACATCGAGATAACCCACTACGGCTCACATTGTATGCCTTCGACGGGTATGTTGAAGTGATTATCTATGCTTTGACCTTCACGGTAGTCGCATCGCACACCGCAGATTTGGTCGGAATGCAGCTACAAACGTTATCACGACCTAAATCGTATGCTTCAGACCTATGCATTAGGACGTATACTTCCGTATCTGTGCTCATGTAGTAGGCAAGGCCGACATATTCCAAGCTAACAATGTCTCTAATACACCGTCCGATTAGCAAGACAGCAGTCTGAAACCGGATCGTGCCCCATATCGTACGCTTCAGGCCTATGCATCAGGATGTGTTCTTCCGTATTTACTTCGATGTAGTAGCCTAGGTCGAAATATTCCAAGCCAAGAAAGCCCATGATACACCGTCCAATCAGCAGGATGGCAGTTAAAAACCGGATCATGATCTACACCGTGCTCTCCAAAGCAATACATAGAAGTACATATCTACTTCGTGGCCTTATAGTAGTCGCCTGGGCCTATCACCGCAGCGCGCACCATCAAGGAGCTGGTAGAGGTAAGATGGCAATACCGTTCGATGAGAGGCTGTCAGAGGCCTCTTAACTGCTTTCGCAGCGTGTTTTCGATGTTGAACGCCGTAGATAGCCTGTGTGAGCGATGCGGGTAGGTCATTGTTTCACGCTTTTACTGCAGATCAAAATATCCCTTTGGTGCGGGAGAGCGGCATGTATTAAGCTCACCTTTTGCAGCTACTCCTGATAGCCCTCCTGTTTATGTTGATGGTCATGCCGGCTGGTGCTGCGGTCGTGGTTGAGATGGAAGGGACGACCTCTTGACAGACTCAGGATTTGACATTGATCACACTCTGTTGGGCTAACAGCCCATAGTCAGCTACCATACTTCTGACGGCTTTCCGCAGGTGTTCAGATACATGCGCTTTTTGAAAGTATGCGAAATGCAAGTATGATACGAGGTGTCGCGTTTCTTACGCCCTCGCATGAGCGCCTTGGGGGCTGCGCAACCTTCAATCTCGTTTCCAGGTATTGTGACGCTGCATCCAGTATGCAGCTTGAGTTGATTCCGACTTTTTGGTGCTTTTTGCGATGCGATTACCGAGGAGAAAGACTTGTACAGGAGGATATTGGTCTGTTCTTTGTTGATCACTCGTCTGTTCGTGAAATTAATGGACATCGGGTCGGTGAAGACGAGAAAGTTAGAACCGGTTTCAGCAAGTCTTGTAAGATGGTTAAGACCTACACTGGCATTCGGCCTGCTATATATACGCTATCAGAGCACTTGTAGTTGCCTCGCCGATCGAAAGGGATGCCGAAGACTACCTGGCTTCATATTGTAGTCGGCAGATGCAGAACACAATTGTCGCGTATACTTGAGACTCGTGCTACCGAACGGGAGTCGACCTAGGCGGTCGACTTCAGTAGCTGGATGAAGTAGAAAGGGTTGGTATTAGTTCACAATGCGACACACTGTTATCGACGAAAGGTATGTGTGTTGGCGATGACACTGTCAGGCCTCACGTCGGCAGATGCAAGCTTCCAGCATGCTGCATAGACTGCGACAACGGCTCACAACAAGATCTACTGACACATTCGACGTGCACGTATTTAGCAAACCTGTCTATCATACCTTCCAATAAACCCGTAGCTTCTCTAGTAGTCGCCTTGCGTATACCTGGATCTACTAGGTTTAGACCTTGTCTAGCATACGGCGTACGTCAAAACACTCGCGCACCTACATTCAGTCGACAAAGTCCGTATGATCTTACAAATCTCATACTCCATATCTACAATCAAAGTTACATGAAAGAATATAACCAAGGTAGCTCACCCAGCGCTCTTCACGAGCTTCTTTTGCTTATACGCCTTCGCGGGATCAACTTGGGCAAACATGCAGCCGCCAAGTATTGTGCCGTCACGAGCGGCGTTCGTATCCCATATGCTAGCAGTCCAAGGCACAAGGTCCGGTCGCATCTGCCGCAAGAAGATGTACGTGTCCCTGGTGACCTTCTGCCGGAAAGGCATGTTGTTGTACAGCTTCGGCATGCAGACGACTTTGATGTAGTCGTCGCCCCTCGGCTCCGGCTCGGTGTGGTCTTCGTTGTGGACATCTGAGGAGAGGAGGATAGGCGCATTGACGGTCCCGATTCGTGCGCGCTTTCGCAGTGGCGCGGGCGACGCGGGAGGAGACGAGGGTTGGATAGGCTCCGTGCCAGCACCGTTTCGGTCTTCGCTATCAGCATGCACTAGAAGAACTTTCTGGTCGGCTTCTGGTACTGGGGCAGGCAGCGTCTCGGGCAATGCCAGCCCATATTGTGTCGAACGCTCGCAGCCTTTCCTCGGTGGCGTGCAAGCCTTGGTATGTCGTTCCTTCCAAGGCTGGGGACGCTTGCACCTGCCAATATGGAAGCGTACGAGGCGGAAGTAAACACCAGCGAGGCGGCTACAAAGACATCGGCGTCGGTCTTCGAGAAGGCAATGCGGATACAAGCTGACTCCATGCACACTGGAGGAACCAGTGGAGGTTGCCGTGGATTGATGTAGCAGTTTGGCGTTCTATTTGCTTAGTGCACGATCGTGTCCAAGGCTATGGATGCGGTATCTTCATGCGATACCTTCACGACGAAAGGAGGCAGCTGCGATGGAAAGCGTTCCTTCCCAGGACCCTGATCTCAGTTCCAGCTCTTCAAAACTCGGGATGCACACGCGTATAGAGAGAATTTCCAGAATATCGATGATATTGGTATGCTTTCTGACCCAGCTTCAGCTTACCTCCCGATAAATCTTCCTCTGTCAGACTAGGCATCTCTGGCCGATACAAGATGTCCAAATAAGACCGGATAAACCTTCGTAGCACGCAACGGCGTCTCCTTGGATCATGGTTGGGTGACCAGAAGATGACAAGCTGACCCCGGCTGTAAGATGGTGGTATAGTAGAAGCGGCATACGCAAACGTGCACGTATGCGGCATCGCTCTACCCAAACGAGTTCTCCATATCGCGGCTCTCGGCACGTAGTTCTCGTGAAGGAACCCCATCCCAGAGTCTCGCCATCAATCCTACGTTCCAGAACAGCTTGCCATATCGCGCAAGCCACGCGTCAACCCTCTCTCCAGGAAAAAAAGCAATATATCCGCTCGCCTACCCAAGTCCTGCAAACAACATCAGGAATGGATGTACGCGCCGTGACTAAAACAAAGGGTCGCAAGAGCCGAGATGCCGTCAATTTATTGTTAGGTTGAACGAAAGGTGACGCGTTCGGTATGTTGGCGTTCTTGGGGAATGCACGGGCGGATGAATGGGTGGGGGGCCACATGCCAGGCACGACGTGCTGCAGGGTTAAGTGTAGGGTAAGGCGGCCTGTGTAATTTCCCGGTGCAGGGTCTCAGGGGCGACCCGACTTGAACGGTGGTTCGTGTGCGAGGATCAGGGTAAAGAAGGAAAGATTGTCAAGACGTCAGTACATCAGATATTTTGAAGACAGCGATTGTATGAAGTATCACGATATGTTTTGCACGAGGCAAGTGTATGAAGTTACGATCAAATGCATTGATGGTAAAATATGTACAGAAGGGTATCAGGTAGACAGTCAAGTCGAAAAGTAAAGGTGGAAATCATGTCATTAAGATAGCCAACTCTTCTCAGAACAGGCAAAGAGTCTAGGAACAAAAAAGACCACCGGGGACCACACGACTCCCTCCATAGGGCCAGTAAGCATTCCAACCAAGGCGTATTACAATACCAAGTATATCGATCCATCGAAATGCCGCTGCGACTTGATTGCGCAAGGAAGCAAAGGGCTCGTACCGCTAACACCGCGCTCCCAATCCTAGACTGAATCGTGATGCAGAGTCGAAGTCGTAACCCGTGAAGCCATGTTTTATTTCCTCCTCTTTCCACAACTCGAGAAGAGACTAGCTAGGCCATGGAAGACCATGACCCGACGAATCACTCAAGAGCGAACCGCTTACAAGAAAGCAGCGAGGGCACCAGCGATGGCGAAGAAGCCAACGGAGACCTTGCCGGCGGCACCGGTGAACTCAGCGGGCTTGGAGGCGCTGGGCATAGCACCAGTGCCAGTAGGAGCAGCAGTTCCGGCAGGGACGTGGGGAACGGTGCCGTTGGAGGAGGGGTAGATGGGAGAAACCGGGGTGTAGGCAGGCGCAGTGTGCTCAGCAGCCGGGACGGAAGCAGAGGTGACAGTGGGCATGGGGACAGCCGGGATCTCGGGGGTAGGGGTGTGGACGTAGGTAGCAGTGTACTCAGGGATGCTGAGGGTGGTGCTGGAGGAGATGGTGTAGGTGGAGACACCGTAGGTGATGGTGGTGGGCTCAGGGCAGACGTAGCTGGTGGCGTGGACAACCTCGGTGGTGGTGTAGGCGGGCTTGGAGGCAGAGTAGACGGGAGCCATGGAGCTGGCCTCGTAGGCGGGCTTGGAAGCCTCCATGGAAGCGGAGGGGGTCTCAGCGGGGTAAGACGGGTACTCAGCAGCGGAGGAGGTAGCGGCCTCGTAGGCGGGCATGGAGCTGGAGGCCTCGGGGGTCTCAGCAGGGTAGGCGGGGTACTCAGCAGCGGCGGAGGAAGAGGCCGGGGCAGCAGGGTAAGCCTCGTAAGCCTGGGGAGCGGCAAGGGCAACGGCGGCGAAGCCAGCAATGACGGCGAAGGAACGCATCTTGATGTTTGGTTTTGGGGGGGGGTGGTATTAAAATACGGAAGGTATTAAGTTGTAAGGCGTTGGAGGTCGTTGAAAACGAGTGTGATCGGTGATAACCGTGTATTAGTGAGTGTAGTGAGTGTGTGGTGAGGAATCAACTGAGGAGCAGCTGGCGAAGCCATTATATAGAACTATACACGAGCTGGCCTTACCAAGAGCGCCAGCGTCCATGAACAGGGGGCATTGGCGTAGTTGCATTCGGTTGGCAGTATCGCGAGGGCTCTGGCGTGCCGGTGGCGCCGTTTGGTGGACTGTGCCTGGCATAGTACGAAATAGGGGAACCTGTGGAAAGCTTCGACATGGGCCGTTGTGAGCTGTTTATTGATGGAAGTCGAGCGGGCCAATCAAAAGGTGGATTGCGTGCAGAAACGAAATGAGGTTGACAATTTCCCCTGCCAAGGGGCCTTGCCGCCCCAACACATCGCCCGTCGTTCTAGCTGCTTTTGCCGCAAGCGTTCGATTTGTGCACGCGGAACATGTTCAATCGCCCGGTAGGTACCTATCTCCGGTTCGTGATCCGCACCTGCATGTCAGCTCTGAGCAGAGAAGAAGCCGCGCGACTGTATCGAGGTGTAAGACACACTGGCAGCTGGCATTGGCGCCGAGCCGCTGACTGTGACAAAGAACACCTGAACAGAGCGACGATTAGGGGCTCCTTGCCAGAGGCACTGGAATCCCGATCAGAGTGGAGATGGGTAATCGTGACAGCATCTGGAGCAATCCCCGCGTCTGAGCAAAAATAGCTTCGCTGATAGGAGAAGGGCCAGATTGGACCGGTCTGATGCTGGCGAGGTCGTTGGTTCACGATGGACTGGGGACGTGCGGGTTCCTGCATTGCCCTTGCATCTAGACCTCGACTAGATCCAGCGAAGGGCCGACAGCCCGTCCATGTTGCGAACTATTGTAGCCATCGAGATGTAGCGGAAAGCTGTTGCCGGAGCTGCTGTGATCCTCAAGGCTGGTCAGCTCTCAGCTCTGTCTCAGCTCTTGTCATACGGGGGCTCTTCTTGCGAGAGTCATCCACCCACAGTATTCCTTGTAACATTGGAAGCGCAATCTCGCATCTGGCATTTCTCAGGAGAGGCGCATGAGCTTAGTGAGCGCCACAATGGTAGTCGCATGTCACGCATTAAGCGCGGCACCTACTTGGGCGCAGGTGTTTCGTCGGAGAACGAATGACGCGCTGCTCAACAGGAAGAATCCCGATCCTTCCGCGTTATCATATCCCACAAATAGTGATCATTTCCGCGCAGAGCTAGAGAGCGTCGCGTCGATAAAGGGCGAGGCGTAGTGTGGTGTTAGTGAGTGCTACGGTGAGCGAGAGTGGGTGTTCTTGTCGCTTCTAGCCCGTCCCGCCGAAGTGTTGCCGGTCGGGCAAGAGCCCCTCGGTACCACACTCCCTTTGACTTTGCTAACACAACAACCGCACCTCACCACCTCGCCGCACAATCCCGTACTATGCATTACCGAAAGGCACAATAGACAGATATTCCACATCTTTGCCGCGAGCTTCTCGCAATTTTTAGAGAGGGACCAAGCTTGTCGTCTCGACCCCCGCGAAGGAACGACTGCCTGACTGGATTAGATGAAAGCTGCGCAACTCTATCAAATTCGATAGCAAGATGCCAAAATCATCTGGCGCTGTGCCGAAGGGGTGGGATGGGCAAACCATCTACCTTCATGCACCTTCATATTCCAAGAAGCTTTGTAGAGACAAAGTTAGCGCACTTATATCGCCAAAGTCCGATCTACCACCCGATACACAGGTTTACAAGCCGAATGGGCCATACTCGAACGTCAAGATCACACCCGTCACGGACTCTGCGCATCCTGCACATGGACAGCACGCGCTTTATGCTAACCAGCATCTGCCACCAGACTCGTTCATTTTGCCGTACTTGGGCTATGTGCACGATCAGACTGACATTGATGAAGCATCCGACTACGACCTCTCACTCGACCGCGAACTAGGCATCGGCGTTGATGCATCCAAAATGGGCAACGAAGCACGCTTCATCAACGACTACCGAGGCGTCGCTGCCGCACCGGTCGCCGAGTTTCGCGACATACTTGTAGACATTGGGAACGGGAAGGTGGAGAAGAGAGTCGGGGTCTTCGTGCTCAGCGCTGGAAAAAGCGGAAAGAGAGCGAAGGGCATCGGACGTGGACAAGAGATCCTAGTCAGCTACGGCAAAGGCTTCTGGTCAGATCGACACTCTACTGAAGAGTGACACGCCTGTACCACACCGCTCTCATGTCTCGCAACATGTCGCATCACTTTCATGTACATCCGCTGGGTGCCGGTACACGCTTGCTTTTCGGTCAATCCCTTCTGCAGCGACCGGGCGTCGATTGACGACGCCGTATGATCTGCGCGGTCAGGCCCTCGATCTTCTAAGACCAACCCCGACCAGGCAGTGAGGTGTTTGTGCCGTACGCGTATCATGCGGAGTATGTCGCTTCGACATGACGCTTGCTTGAGGACATGCGAATACCTGAATGTTGGGTGTAATCGCGGCGCGCCAGGGCGACGATAAGCCAAGGTCTTGTTCCCGCTGTCATGATTAGGCGGTATCGTCCACGACGTACACGAATCCCACGAGTCTTCTGTCACCAACGTGGCACTCCAGCGTGACACTTCCCTGCGGCGTGAAGGATCAAGGGTCTGTTCTGGAAGCCTTGTCGTGGAACCTTTACGGGGCCCTGATACGCTAGAAACGACGATCGAATCTCCAACAGCCCTGTTATGCCCATGGTTGGGGTTTGAGGCTTGCACAGGGACGTCACACCCAAGCCGAAACCCGGATACACGTGGGACTGAGCCACTAATGTGGCGTCGAAACCTGATTTTTCATACTAAGCCTGCCTTTTGGCCTCTAGACACGTTGAAGGAAATCGAAAGCAGTCAAGTGCAGCGCCTAATCATCATTTGGGATGTCTCCAAAAAAGCCACATCTTTGGTAGTGCTGCACTGTGAAGCCGCCCGAGCACCAAAGTTGCCCAATGTCAACACCATGCAAAAGTGACGTCGCAGGATGTCTCCGCGCCGCCTCGGCCTGCGCCGAATTGACTCAGACATAATTTTGGATCAAGCGTAACGTCATGCTGTGTCACCATGGCATTTCCGGCAGCATCATGGCATTGTGATGGAGGGCAGAGAATTCGCATTACCCACAAGTTACCCACAAGTGAAGGGTAAGAGTCTGCAGGCAAAATTACTCACGATAATGCAGGTACCATGTGCCATCGACTGCTTCAAGACCTTTCATGTGCGATCCTGTTACTGGATCACGATCCTGCGCCATGGCCCTACATTCAGGTTCTTACCAGTGACGTTATATCGCTTAGTTTACCTTTCGGGGAAGCAGGAGGATCAGCAAGGGGGCTGACTCCGCCAATCACAGCTGGACTACGCCCCAACCCCTGGCTATCCCAACAGGGTTCTGCGAAACGGGCCCCGTTACTCAAAGGCGTCTCGACACAGTGACCGCGGAAGGACGGATTCAGCCGCGCTGTGTTTCGGTGCAGGTATGTTAATCGCACGTCATGGCCTATTCCGGGAATGTGAATGCGCGGCCCCATCACAAACTGTTTAAGTTGCGAGCAAATCCCCAGACTCAGGAGACCGCATTTGCGAATCCGTCAAACTCTGGAATATTCTGTCGACATCACCGGCCTCGATACTTAAGCATCAACCATTACCGAGTCGTCGCGGCAGCATCACCTTATCACCATCACTCCACTCTGGTCCACCACCAAGAACTTTTTCGTACCCACACTTCTGGGGCTCCGCCGATCTCCTAGCACCAACGCTCTTGGCATTGTCAACTGGTATTTCTATCAGTACCCAGACAACCCCACATCAGCAGGAATCAAATCTCCCTCCACGTTAAACGCTACGAGCACCAAGCAACACCATATCAGACTACACCATGGCTCCCATGTCGCGACCCACTTTATGTAGAGTGAGTTCCTCCGAAGTGCTTCCTTCCTTTACACATACTAACATGGCTGTCCAGAATGAGTCGATGCAGAAGTACATGCTCCTCTCCGCCCAAAAGGAAGCTCTCCAACGCCGCATGGCCATGGAGATTCCGTTCAACGCCCCAATGGCAGCATCGTCGCCCGAGTTTCAGTCTCTCTCTTCTTCGCCCGAGTCCTCACCCAAGTACTCCACGCCCTTCCCCGCAGCCAGTGACCCCGTCGCCGTCGGCTCCAGGACCAGCTCCACCCCACGCAATAGTGTCGACGACATGCACACGGAAGAATCCCACAAGCTCGCCGTGATCAACCAGCAAATCGTCGCTACCCTTACCGAGCTCATGAACACAGAATGCATCCGCAACGACGAGAAGCAGCGCGCCTGGGTCCAAGGCCGCCTCATGGAAGCCGAGCACCAAATACGACGCGAGCGCCGCCGTCACTCCTCCAACGCTGGCGGCGACTTTGCCGACGCCATCGCACAGCATCTCGAGCTCGGTCTCAACACTTCCAAGACGTGGGCTTAAGCTCACGCTTTGACGCACGTCCGCACCATGTAAGGTTTCTCATGGTGCAATGACGTGAGGGTTACGAGGATCACGACCGCGATTTTGTTCTCTTGTGTTTACGAGCGGCGTTTGCTTTTTTGGACAGGCAATTGGCGCAACGGTTCTGAAATGAAGTGCTCAAATCAGAAAAACAGATACCCCCCTTTGATGCAATCGTTGCATCAAGTCGATGGAACTGCTAGGTTCCCGACCAGATCTCTGTATAGTTAGTTTTATGAAATCATGATCACTTTATCACGTATCATCACTGTCATTGTTGTCATCACTGTTGTTCATCCCGTCCCGTGTCGCGTGCTTTTGACGACGTAATATTTGCCGTTCACGCAATGCTTCTTGCGCACTTTGTTTTATCATCCCGAAATAAATCTTCGTAAGCGTACCGGGGCGTTTGGCCGGTAGAGCCCTTCCCGTCCAATTGGAACTTTTGGCGACATGTTGGCGCGCGGTCCCTGCATCCCCATGGTTCTTTCGCGCAGCGTGCTTTTTCGTAAGTTCTCTCTCCGCACCGCAACGCTGACGCGCGATCGCTCTGTTTAATAATCTTGATGACTTCAAACCACGTCTTTCCAACGTTGTAAAGCGGGGGTATCCTTTGCTTCCGCCTTCCCATCCCTCACATGATGTCTAGATAGCGATAGCGATAACGTTCGCCACAACGTGGATGCCACACCTCAACCACGTTCCCACGTTCCCACGTTGCTCCTTCCACCAAACAACGTGCTCATGACGTCACCCACCGCTTTCCCCCACAAACGCAATAAGCAACACCATACGCGACACACCCACCAAAACGCATCGCATCGCTCTATAAACACCTAAACGGTGGTTCAAAGCCGTTCTTACGTCCCAACAGAATCGGGCGTCGAATGGATGGCGGTTCGATCTCGCTTTAGATAGCGTGCAGGTGTGTTATCGGTCCGTGTGCATGCGGTATGTGATCGGCGGTGCTGCAGCAGGCTTGCGACTGCTTTGCTTGGGCTGTCTACCCCTCATTTTGGGGAGGGTGCTGGTGAAGGTGAGGTCTAGATGCGGGGCTGTTGTGGTTAGGTGGCCGTTTTGGGGAGGCTGGGGGTCTAGGCGTGATTTGGTGGTGTGGTGGTGTGATGTGGTGTGCTGTGGGATGAGGTTGGCGGAACGTTCTGGAGCTGGAGGCATACTTGACAGGATTTGGAGGGTTGCACAAGGAGATGTGGACAACGGGGTTGAGATGGTCGCCTGTGTGAGTTCTACCTTCCTATCAGATAATGACAACTGGTTAATCTGCGATGCGCGAGGTGGTTGACTGGTATGCTTCCCGACAGCATACGCATACGCTTACTGCTGTTGGAGCCGCGCTTCGATAAACAGCTCTTCCATACAGCAGTATGGCCCTTTACTTGTTAGCGAAACTCGATTCTGCCACACTGTTCTGGAGTGCGGCATCAGGCGTTCTCATGGCTGATAGGCCGGATGTACCTGCCTGCTGAGATGCGCCTCACTTGGCGTAGGCAGCAATGATCGCGGGGCATGTAAAACGCCACTCTCTTTGCAGCCTTCTCAGTCACAAACCGACTTGCTGCCCTACGGATACCACTATGAACTAGACCACAGCACCTGGTTTAGTCCTGTCCCGCAAATCACAGACTATCGTGGATATGGAGGAGATGTTTGAAGTTGCGCCATTGAACTCTCGAGAATCACCGGACGTGGACGCTTTGTATTGCGAAGAGTGCTTACGTGCGGATCGGTCCTTCAACGATCTTCCGAATACAGCGCCCACACACAGTGTTCCAGGCCTCTGGATTCTTTCGTTGAAAGCTGATACAGCCGACATCAAGCCAGACACGACCTGCCCATCATGCAAAGACATCCTAAATATACTCGACGAAGTGGGCCCCTATGCGCGGTACTTTCAACTTGTGATCAAAGAGGATCTCTTCTCTGAGCCATGGTCAGCACGGGTTAAGACATCAGCAAACATGTACAGCGCTCCATATCACTACTGCTACCTGCTACGGCGCTCAGACTACCCTACGCGACTTCGAAACGATTCGGCCACTTACACCGAGGGAAAAAATCTTCCCACGATACTTATCAAATCGTGGCTGGATAGATGCGAGCGCGAGCACGAAGGCTGTCGGCATAATCCCGCCAACGAATTGAACATGCCGCTCTATCTTATCGATGTAGTCGAGGAATGTATCACTCTCAAGCCCGTCTCGAACATGCGCTATATAGCTCTAAGCTACGTTTGGGGCAACGTCAAGTCCACCAACTTGACTTCTAGAAACATGGAGGAGCTTCACAAACCTCGAAGCCTGTCATCCGGATCTCATGTTGCTACTCTTCCGCAGACTATTAGAGATGCTATGCGTCTCACTGCAGACTTAGACGTCCGCTACCTATGGGTAGACTGTCTCTGCCTGATTCAGGACGACCCCAATCTGTCCTTCTATCTGAACCGAATGCATTTGATTTATGCCAATGCCTTTTTGACAATCGTGGTGGCAAACAAGGACAACGCAAACGGCGGCATCACCGGCTACGATATCCATTCCACTGACCGTATTCTACCTGGTAGAGTCATACGCTATCCAAACTACGTGTTTGGAATGGATAAAGGGACTGATTCACCAGCCGCTTTTGCACTACCATGGTGTTCGCGAGCTTGGACACTACAAGAAGGCTTTTCCTCTCGAAGGGTGCTAGTAATCGACGACCGTATTTGTCTCAAATGTGTTGAGGACGACTTTGAAGAGGGTTCAGATTTTGGCTTCAAGCTCAGTATCAATCAGGCGAGCAGAATGCAAACACTTGTGCCAATCCTCTGTCAAGCCTCGCCGACTGAACGGAAACCAGACTGGGCCGCATACTCAATAGCGGCAAAAAACTTCGCTCCTCGCGCTTTATCGTACGACCAAGATTCCATAAAAGCGTTCCTAGGGGTCATCAACTTCTACACGAGCCTGGGCGATTTTCAGTCTGCTGTTCATACGAGATTGCTATATGGTCACCCAGTATGTGAACTTTCACGCGCACTCTTGTGGAGCTCGGGGGTGGCTATCTTGGAGAGAAGAATGTTGCTACGTCCAGATGGGTCATTCGTCATACCCAGCTGGTCGTGGATGGCCTGGCGACATAATGGTCAAGCAATCAACAGCATACCTCTCAGCTATGGGTGGCCTACCGGTAGAGAAGACGCCAGGGAGCTTCAAGTACCCATTGTCATATATGCGCAATGCGGCATTTGTCTGCAGAAACACCAGATGACTAGCGAGAAGTGCAGCATTAAGGCGTCTCCGGAGCTATGCAAGCCGGAATATCTTGACCCATATCTGTACATTAAAGCACAAAGAGCACGATTTGGTGTATTACGCTACGCCAAAGAGCACGATGAAGCGGTAAGACCTTGGATACCGTGGGGCTTCAGGAACGAAGCGTTCGGATTTCTGATACCGTTGGGCACTATAAATGATGCACAGCGCACTATTGTGGGCATTACGGCTCTCGACCACTGGCATCCGCAATTATCCCGGGACGAAGCTGGAGTCTTGGATTTAATCGGCATCTCTTATGATGAAGTTGGTTATGCGAGCGGCTTCGGACATCCCGAGGTTGGTGCGCTTTGTGTCATACCAGTCAACGGTAAACCAGGCGTATTCGAGAGGCGGGGTATAGCTACAATCTTGAAGGACGTATGGGATCAGGTTGCTCAGTTCGATGAGATCATACTAGGATAGTGTATGAAGTATCAATGGCTCACAATACGGTTCAAGCAATTTCAAGGCATCAGAATCAGCTATGGCTGTCGATAAAATTGCCCTATCCACGAGGAAGTGACAGTATGATAGGACGGCCTAACCCCCCCTGGAAGTAGATAGAAAGGAAACACTGGAACGAGTCGCAGCTGCAAATCCCCAAAAGACCCTGACAAGAAGCATCAGCAATCTTTGCCAACTACATGCTCGGCCACCACTTACCTGCGTGACATTACAGACTTCGCCGCAACCCACAGTTTGGCGAGCCATCATCTTAGCGCTGCGCGGCGTGACGGGTGCACGTTCAGCTAGGGAAGTGAGAAGGGCAGCGAGGCCGATGGTGATGGCTTTGGAAATGGTCATGGTTGCGTCAGAGTGGGGTGCGGTGGCATGAATGATAGTAAGTATTATACTATGTAGAGCGTAGAGCACGACATGACTAGCTGGTTACTTGATAGTTGCTAATAGCGAGCATGAAACCTTTCTTATAGATAGACAGACGAGCCCAGGAACAAGAGACTATCAGGCCACCGGTTCTTCCTTCCTCATCTTGGGTTGGCGATGTCTGGCCATTTTCCATAGGATTCTCTTGCCGAAGCCACCCTGGGTGGCTGGAAAGGAACCGTTCCCAGTACAACTTCTATCATGTTGGAAGTGGAGGCTGCGTTATGGGTGTGCAGCAGGTCATCCGTTCGATGGGCCATTCGCTAATGCCTTCTTGGCCAACAGCATACATATTGCAGCTGCATAGTCATGAATGCGCTTCTCCAAGTTCATGGCTTGGGGTGCAATCGGACGTAAACCTGGGCGTGATTCCAGACGGATGAAACTGATCAAGAATAGGTCCACGTAGGCTCCAGACCGTGGGCTGAGGATACAGAGGCCTAACGTATCCAAGAAGCTCTAGAAGAAGTTGCTACGATTGAGCACGTCGGGATCGAGGCTAAAGATGTTGAGTCCGAGGGTCCTATACAGGGGTTGACAGTATAACTTCTTTTATACTGTCAACCGCTGTATAGGACCCTCGACCTCAGCGTCTTCAACACCAGCGTCTTCATCCTTGCCCTTGATGTCCTCAACTTCTACCTCCACCCCCTCAACCTATCGCAGGGCGATGTAGGCATAATCTGAATGCTAATCGCGTATTCCTGACGCACGTTGAGAGATTCCGTGTCTTGTGGTCGGGCTTTCGGTTCCTGCATCCTAGTCTAGTGACCGCTGTGAAGGCCTAGGGCTTGTTGCTAGCTCACTTGGTCCTTTTGTGCCAGTGAGCAGTACAAAGCGCATGAAGTCGAACGCCTTACAGCCTCTCATAGGCCGGCGCCTCTGTCTCGCTGAATGTGACGAAGAAGGGGTCATTGAAGGTTGTATGGTATGTGTGGAGCAGGGAAGTGTCGGGCTGTCAATTAACGATGATGCATCGCTAAGGATAAACTTAGAAGAAAAGCTATCTACTAAGTGGCCAGCTGGCGTAGAAGACGTTGAGATAGTGTTTTGAATTGCTGGTCCGACACTCACAGCTCATCGCTGTTGTCTGGCTTCGTCGATGCAGATTTGCAGCGCTCAGGGCAAGACCATCGTGGATGAAAGTTGACTTGCACGCTCTGCAACACTCTTTGCCATAATCTGCGTAGACCGAGCCTGTCAACACCTTTTGTGATGTCATAGTTGATCCAACAATGCTGCATTCGATCGCGCCTCATGGCACGTCCGACTGCCCAGGCGAAGTTAGGCCATGGCCATTGTACGGATTACCGAAGTCGCTCTCGTGTATCGCATCGAACCACGAGTGATCAACGAGGTCGGTCCCTGCCAGCGATGTATTGTATGTTCCTCCATCGAATTGGGTAGCGGAGGGAGTTGAAGAAACAGACATGGGCCTGTTGCTCTCAGGGACAAGCGCACCGTTATCGCGACTTGATACCATGCTGGACTGCCGACCAACCGCTGTACTGGGCGAGCCGGCATCGCCGGGGATGGCTTTCATCAGCGCACTGGATGACACATCCAATGACACTAGAGCTCTTTCGAGGAAGTCTGCCGATTTACTAGAGAGGCGTATGATCCATCTATACTGGTCTAGATGAGCTCGGTATCTGCTTGCCTCCTCGCTACTGGGAGATGTCACCCAGAGAAGCGAGATGAAAGAGCCAATGAGTGTAAAGTTGTAGGTGGACGAGGAATACCAAAAGGATTGGAAGTGCTCGGGTCGCAGAGATTGAACGAAGCTCATGGCAGATGTGAGCCGGATCTGCGCTGCTTGTCGGCATATGTTGTGGAGTTCTAGGTCGTCTGCTGGAGACAATGAGCGGATGATGCGTCGGTGAAGTGTCATCTCGACTGCGTAGTAGCCAAGATGAAGATAGCCGACGCTGGAGAGCTTCCTCGCCGCTATGTCCTGCACTTTTAGCGCTGCTGGCATGTTGGCATACCATTGACGTAGTGTGAGCTGCAAAGGCTTCGCTGCATTGAGCAGTGATCGTACTCCTTCGTGCGCACGGCTGGCGAAGTCACGCTCTGCCTTTAGCGTATAGAAAGTTGATAGGATCTGCGCCAAGATCTGTGTAAGCTCTACCATGTAGCAGAATAAGATTCGACCTTTCTCCACTTCAGTACTCCCGTCTTCGTCGTCCTCGTCAGCGGCGCTCTCGGGGAAGTCGTCAACAGTCAGAGGCTGTACATCCCAATCCATCGGCGTGATGTGCGAGGGGCGACCGTGCACCAGCGCACCCCATGTATCCTGCATGAATACAGCCCACGCCAAGCGTTTACGAAGGCCACACTCCCAGGCTGGGATGTGCCATGTCGTACAATCAAGTTGTAGTCCCATATCCTGCGCTAGCCCGACCAGCTGACATGTCATCGCCCAGCTGTTGCCCTCTGGTTGCTGAAGAAGCAGCAGCCCTGCCTGTATAGTCGAAAGCTTAGGCCTGTGAATGATATTGCTGAACGATCTCATCGTGAGGGATTCGAGATGCGAAACGTCTGGCTTGGAGTGCAGTGCTAGCTCGCTGGAATACGACCACCAGTTGAGGGCTAGAAGATAAACTGCAGCTAACAGCGGCGGCGAGAACTCTCGATGAGTCCGCTCGTACTTCTCGAGGAACACATTTTTGTGTAGAATCGGGAAGCTAGGATGCACGATCCGAAAGAAGAGACGTATCAACGCGGCGCCATGCGGTGCTACGGCTATCTCTATGGCGTCGAGATCCGGAATGTCGCCTTGGCTGTTGAGCGTGCCGGCGTCGGGTGATGAGACGAATGTCGTTGCATGGGCGTCATCTACTTTTCGAAGCTTTGGATGGCCAGCCAGAGCATCAGCAGTTCCAGCGGATTGAACGGGCTCAAGTGCCAATAAAAGACGTTCGTACTCCGAAGTTGAGCCGACAAGACGACTGTGCCTGCCGGTCTGCAGGCCCAGCGTCTTCTTCAGGAGCGAAGGACCGTGTAGATTTGCATAGTCATCGATTGGCGGATCCTGTCGGATTTTGGCTGTAGTATCCTGAGGTGACGTAGACTGGGCAGTGTTATTTCTGTAGTCGTTTCCAAGAGGTATTTGGCCACGGACGGTTTCAGTAGGCTCAGAGGCCTCGTTGATGGCCACGGCACGTCGTTTCCGTGGTAGTGGATTCTCGTTGAAGGTGCATTCTTGATCATGGAATTGACAAAGAACACAGGGTAGGCCGCTTTCTGATACTTCGCACCGTGACTTCCGTCGTCGACAAGGATCGCATGGACGTCGCGATTTCGGCTTCGTAGTTTGGGTGTTGGCTACACGCGGGAAGAGGTAGTTTGGCGGCGAGTTCTCACCAGGCATGAGGTTCATGCTTGCATTTCAGCACGCAGTATATGTCCGTCTTGGTAGCAGACGGATAACCCTGATATGTTGTTGATGAAATCACGATACGTGGGACGCGTCCGCGTGACAACTTCGCGAGATGGCTGACGATGGTGCTTCCTCCATGAATGCATAGCATCACACTGCCAATCCTGCTTGGCGCATATCGAAGATAGCTACTGGTTCATTGATGTCGCTGATGACGTGGGTGCCATGTGCGTTGAGTTGGTTCACCGGCAGGGAGGTTGGGAATGAAGAGCACATTCCAAGGTTGGACGAGAGACAGCCGAGGCGGCCTGTGGACGCACGGACTCAGCGGAAATTAATCAGCGACATTACCAAAATAACACGAAAGCTTTGCGTCTCGTTCACGACATCATCTGTAGAAGGCAGAAGAGAATATTACTGGTCAAGATTGAGTACTTGGCGCAATATTGGCTAAGCCATATTAGCCATCTCCTTCTCCTTCGCCACGAGAGTTTCCTTATTCGATAATTCCTCGCCCTCAAGAACCGGGGCGACTACCTCACCCTTTTGCGGCGGATACACCGCGCATTCTACCAACGATCCTGTCGCCGGCGAAATATATGTACATACAACGTAGTGGGTAAACAGCGAAAGGAAGAACCCAAATATCCAGGCAAACGTGTATACTTTCCATGCGCCACCGATGTCCAGATCATTGTCGATGCTCTTAGCAAAACCTGGGAGCAGGGGAGCGAATCCTACAACGAAGGACACATACGCCCTCCAGTTCCAGCCTCCGTTGTACCAGTAGATGCCGCGATGCGTGTAAAGCTGATCCACATCCAGCTTGCACTTCTTGACGAGGTAGTAGTCGCTGACCATGGTACCTGCGAGAGGACCCATCAGGCATGAGTAGCCGCTCAAGAACGAGAGCAGACCCGACGCGTTTTTGATGATGTTCCATGGCGTGGATACGATGCAAAAGACTGAGATGATGATCGTAGCTCGGAAGATGTTGATGTACTTCGGCAGCATGCCCGCTACATCGTTCGCAAACGGGTAGGTATCCGCTGCGATCTGATTGCCGATCGTTGCGAGGAGAAAGCTAGCGGATACGAAGAACTTTGCAGCTCGAGAGTCGAACTTTGCGATGACGGTTGGCATATACCATTCGAACTCGCCCCACAGGTACGAGTGGGCATCGGTAACGAAGATCGGTGTGAGTGCGCCCAACGTTCCAATGATGGGGAGGGCGAGGAACTGATGGTAGCCCGCAAGCTGATTCTTGGAGAACCTGCCGAAATCGGGCATGTTGACCGCCAAAGAGGAGAAAAGCCCGACCACAGCGTTGAGGCCGGTGAGCACTGAGTAGGTGGTGTTCATATAGGATGAAGTGATCTCCACCTTTCCTTTGATGAGCGGACCGCCACTGGATCTTGAGTCAGCATTGTCTGTCGCTGTAGGCTAGGAAGAGATCACTCACCCTTTCGTCACTATGACGGCCCAAAGAAAGAGAGCGAAGAATGTCGGCGGCACGACGATACCCTTGATCCAGAAGAGGACACGCAGTTTCGAGATTGGCATGAGGGCGAGCGCAGTCTGCAGGAACCAGTACAAGAACAGGCAGAGTAACCCGGCCGCTGCAGCACTATTAGTAACGTCCCAACATGATCACAGAAATGTGAGCTTTACAGTCAATACCAGCGCTCTCTGGCAGGTGATTCGGAAAGGTGATGAAGCTCGGCCAGATCGCTTCAAGGCAGCGCTGCAGGAAGTTGCTCGCTTGAACTGTGAGAATCGCTGCCCACATCATGGCGACGAAAGCTCGAATGCAGATGGCCGGGAACGAGCCATACATGCCGAAGACGCTTCGAACGATAACCGGGAAGGACACGTTGTATGTGGCACCCATCTTTCCAGTGAGCGTGATGACAACGCTGCAGATGGCGAAGCCGAAGAAGACGATCGGAATTGTCTCTCTAGCTGTGAAGCCTAGAGCCATGACACTGCTCACGGTAGACGCCAAAGGAGGTGCGAGCATGTCTGAGCACCAGTACGCCCAGTAGTCAAGACCACCCCAGGTCCGCTGCTCTGGTGGTACCGGGTCAAGATCTAGTATTGAAACGACGATTAGCTTATTTATCTTAGCGCGTATATGTATTCAAAAGACATACCTTTGTTCGACCATCGCGAGCCATATTTGCCGCTTTCGAAGGGTACCCTGAGATGAAGGTGAGGTGCAAGCCTCGCCTTGAGTACGGACATGGTTGGAACAGAGCGTTGGAATGCGTAAACACGAATGCGACAGAAGTACACTCATCCTTTATCAAGCCTCGAGGTCTCCGAGCTGAGCCAGCTACATGCATCTCCATATCAAGATAGTCTCCAGCTTGATAGCCATATCGGCTCCCGGGTCGGAGATAGTCGCTGATGACATGGCGGGGTGCATGCGGAGACGAACATGGCTCGGCATAACTCTTCAGACATGTACCGCTACTATCTGGCTTTTTGGAAGAGCGTTGGGCGCTGGGCATGATGGAGATCGCTCATCGTAGAGCCGAGCTAGACCGATCTAGTACTAGCGTCACCCGATACCGATAAGACATCTCCAAATCCCGCCCGTAGGCCCGTAGGCCAGCTGCATACTCCGTTCGCGGCCCGTGTTGGAGTCCCCACGTTCATCCGATGGCGTCGAGATCGAACGTAGATATGGCGCGTCGTCGTTCGCTGATGAACTCCAGAATTTGTTGTTTTCCTACATGAGCGTGTCTGCCCATACACAACCTTCCAATTACCAGCCCTGGAGACTTCTCAATCGCCACAATATCACGAAGATGGCAAACACCTCACCCAATGGCACTATGCTATCTTTTGACGCGAAGCCCTACGCGTTCTCTTTCCCTCTGGAGCATACTGCATTACTCATAATCGACATGCAACGCGACTTCCTACTCACCAAAGGCTTCGGCGAGATCCAAGGCGGGAACTTGGAAGCGGTCCAAGCATCCATCGCCCCAACAAAGAAGCTATTAGAAGCGTGTCGGAGTGCTGGCATGACTGTCTTCCACACCCGTGAAGGCCACAAACCCGATCTCTCCGACTGCCCATCGTCAAAGTTAATCAGACAAGAAGCTGCGCCAGGCAACACCCAGCACAAACTAGTCATTGGCGACAAGGGAGAGCTTGGCCGCCTGCTTACCCGAGGAGAATACGGACACGACATCATCGATGAACTGAAGCCAATTCCTGGGGAGGTTGTCATTGATAAACCCGGCAAAGGCTCGTTCTGGAACACGACTATTCTGCATCAGCTCAAAGCGAGAGCTATTACACATCTCATTGTCTCTGGTGTCACTACGGAGTGTTGCTTTGCTACTACTATTCGGGAAGCGAATGACCGAGGTTTTGAATGCTGTGGTATCGAGGAAGCTACTAGTGGATACAACGATGCTTGCTTCAAGAAGTCAACGCTGGATATGATACATTGGTCGCAGGGCCTTTTCGGATACATTGGTAGCTTACAACCTTTACTGGACGCTCTCTCGCCATTGTTAAGCCAAGGGATTACCTCCAACTCGACGCCTCCTCAGACGCCGCCGATATTCGATGGCGACCTCACGATATCCGCTTCACAGCGAGCTTACAAGAGGGGGCTGTCACCCGTAACCGTCGTTGAGGCGATTTACGAAAAGATCGAAGCATACAAGGAGATAGACCCAGCAGTATGGATACACTTACAGCCACGCGAAGCAGCCCTAGACGCCGCAAGACAGTTGGTATCGAGTTACCCCGACCGAAACGCACTTCCGCCCCTGTTTGGCGTTCCCTTCAGCGTCAAAGACAGTATCGACATTGCCGGTCTTCCCACCACAACCGCATGTCCACCACTTGCGCAAGTACCCTCGACCTCCGCTCCAGTATACGACAAAGTCATCGCCGAAGGCGCCTTATTCATAGGAAAAGCCAATCTAGACCAGCTCGCGACCGGCCTCGTAGGATGTCGCAGCCCATACGGAATCCCACACTCAGTATACCATAAAGACTACATAAGCGGCGGATCAAGCAGCGGCAGCACAGTCTCTGTAGGAGCGAATCTCGTCTCCTTCTCACTGGCAACAGACACAGCCGGGTCAGGCAGAGTACCCGCTGGTTTCAACGGCATCGTCGGATACAAGCCTACACGAGGAACGATCTCCTTCCAAGGTATCACACCAGCATGTCTATCGCTAGACTGCATCGCGCTCTCCACAAAAACCGTATCCGACGCGCGAACCCTATGGCAAATACTAGAAGGCCACGACGAACTCGACCCATACGCAAAACCTGAGATGGCATTCGAACGCCACATCAACAGCATCGGCCCCCAATCACGCACTTTCAAATTCGGCATTCCGCCACCCGAAGCACTTGCTATCTGCTCACCACCAGCCCGTCGCATGTTCAACGAAACGGTATCGAGACTCCAAGCCATCGGCGGCGTCCTCACACCAATCGACTGGTCGCCCTTCCAAAAAGCCGGTCAACTACTCTACGACGGCACATTCGTTTCTGAACGCCTAGCCTCACTCCCAGACGACTTCCTCGAGAAGAACCGGTCAGCCCTCCACCCCGTAACCGCACAACTCATGGACGCCGTCGTCGCGCGGAACAGCTCGGCCGTAGACGCCTACCGCGACCTGCAGGCCCAAGCCCTCTACACGCGACAAGCAGAAAAGGTCTTCGCATACTCCGCATCTGGTGTTGACGTCGTCGTTGTACCGACTACGCCTACGCACTGGCGCATAGACGAGGTGCTCGCTGATCCGATTAAGAAGAATAGCATTCTGGGTGAGTTTACGCATTGTGGGAATGTGTTGGATCTTTGTGGTGTGGCGGTGCCGGCGGGGACGTATCCGGTTAAGGAGTTGAGTGGGAAGGAGGGGGATGAGGGGGTGTTGCCGTTTAGTGTTACGTTTTTGGGGGGGTCGAGGTTGGATGCGGAGGTTTTGGAGGTTGCGAGACGGTTTGAGGAGGAGGGTATGGAGTGAACTGGCTGTTGGGTCGTGATTTCAAAGTCAGTGATCTTGATTGCGGTACAAGTATCTCCGATGGGATTGCTATTTATGTTGTTTGCGCTGAGGAAGACGATGGGGTAGTACCAAAATAAACTCGAACGTGACGAGGAACCCGGATACGTCTAGAAGTACCTGGTGCAATGCTTCATTCACAATCACGTCCTTGTTCACCCGCTGTCTTTCAGCGGTGTTTGCTCAAGTATGTTTTATCTACAGCGCTGCTCAACAGAAATTAGAGAGTATATCTATCGTTCCACGTGTCATCCAAGAACGCATCATCGCACCGCAATAGTAATCACTCTCACCACGTAATCAACACCATGTCTTCAAACGCCGACGCAGCAAACTCTCAGCTCACTGGATTCTACGACTCCCCCATGCGAGCTAACGACGCAGATCAGCCTCATACCGTTGGCCCAATCAGCCACCAACGCAACGGAATTCAGGATTCGCCTACCCAAACAGGACCTCACTCTTCCCTCTTCCGCCCGCGTAGTCCCCGCGACCCATTCTCTCGCCTAAGCTATCTCTGTCTCGCTATCCCCGCCGAGGTCGAAGCACTGGATCTGTTCACATACAGCGGTTACTTAGAATATATACGCACTCATCCCGCCCCCAAACACAACGATGTAGGCTCAGACTCAGGAACAGATGTAGACACTGGATGCCAGAGCAGTCGTGTGTAGGTCCAAGTTAGTGTCATGATACATACATTCACACATCGGGAGTTGAACCAGGAAGGGGATAATAAGGAGAATGAGGGTGTTAGTTCCATAGGAAGAAGTTGACGAAGGCGAAGTAGACGGAGAATTATGGGCAGTGAACGAGAATTTGATGAAGCTTTCCGTCAAGTACGTGTAGTTAGTCGTCGTAGTTATCCCTGATTGCATGATAGATCGCAATTAGGTTTTTAAAAGGAGTACCATTTCGCGCCAGTCACACCTTGCTGAGACATTACAATTAAGCATGAATGTCTCGCTTCCGTATCACACATGTCTCTCACAGCTCTCAAGGAAAAGCTCCGAGACTTGTAGAGAAAGCTATCGTAATGTATCACACGTACCGAAATTCTCACATTCTCGTCAAACCAATGTCTTTGAGAAGTCGTTTGATAGACCATAAAATACATCCAACGAGGCCCAATAGATTGCAGAAACCTGACCCATCACTCAACGTATCTTCCAAGAAGCCTCAAAAATGACTTCCCGCTTCTATACCAAAGCCTCGAATTCAGTGGACAAATTTCTGGCTACCCACAGTTGGAAGTTCGCAAAGCCAGCCTACGATACAAATATTCACCCCAACGGCCTACGCCGACGCACCTCCGCACTTCCCGCCTATCCAGGCCCAACCGTCCCAGACACAATTGACGCACTTGACCTGGCTGACTACAAAGGCAAAGGAACCACCGATGAGCACACCCGGCTCACATGGCACCCCAACGGCCTACGCCGACGCACCTCTTTACTTCCCGCCTATCCATACCCTCCCATCCCAGACACAATCGACGCACTCGACCTAGCTACTTACAACAACCCCCTCCAATTCGCACGTACCCACAAGCCTCATGGCAAACTCAAGCAGAAAAAGAACGCACGTCGTATGAGTACTGAGCACCGGAAGAACGGGCCTCCTGTAGCTATGAGAGACGGCAAACTACCGAGGTGTAGGGTTGGTACTCGTCGGATGCTTGATCACCCGCGAGATGATGTGGAGAGGAAGATATGCTGGTTTCATAAACAGCGCATGTTCAGGTGGAGTGATGATTGTCGATGGAGGTAAGATCAGAGGGTGTTTGCGGGCTTTGTGGGTGGTTGTCTTTGTTGTATTGGGAAGGAGGGAGGGAAGGGTAGGTCACGATGCTGGCGTCAAGTATTTGCGGTTCATCGTTATGAATCATTGTCGTGATTGAGATTAGTTTCTGTCCTGCATGAGTTTTAGTAGCGTGTTGCGATGCACGGATATAGAAGATAAAAGTCAATTGTAACAATCTCATAATTGTTTGAACAACAGAAAAAAAGCTATGCACAGTAGAAATCCAAAACCCACGCGGACCATGCCGCTATGCCAAACCCCCAAATTACATAAATCCAAAACCCATCAACACCACGCTTCATATATACTCATGCCTTCAACCATGCATCATTCTTTACAGAGACAGCGCAACAGCCGCAAACAGCGCCACAACAAAGCTAATCGTCGCCCCGCTCTGCAGCTTCCCACCCGCACTATCGCCATGAATCCCCAGAATCTCCGCTTGCCTTGAGAAGGTCACGTTCTGCGGAATACTCTCATTCAAACACTGTCCATTAACGATATCCAGGCCCGCCAAATCATTCGGCTCACGGAAGAACATATAACTCCTGTTATTCAATCCCTTGAAGCCCTCGGTGTTGTACGGGAACCACATGTCGGAGTCGGTAGCAGACGTGTTGCGGAGGAAGATGCATTGAACCTGGTTGGGGTAGTCGTGGGCGAGTTCAGGATACGCCTTCATGACATCGCTGTTCGAAGTATCGGCGACGAGAACGAATTTGCGCGTGGGAAAAGTCTCAAACACTTTGGTAAGGAGGAATTTGCGGATGGACAGCGTGGCGGATATGTCAGAGAAGTTGAGGGGACGGGTGTCGAAGGAGCCGCCGGGGTAGGTTTTGTAGATAAAGTCCATGTACAGACGCGTGGCTTGCTCGGGTGTCGTGGTGAGGTAGTGGAAATGCGTGTTGTTGGGGAGGGTACGGGACCAGTTGGCATAGATATCCGGCATGTTCATCCAGGGGGTGAAGGGGCGGGCGAAGGAGTTTAGGAGACCTTCTTTGGGGTCGTAGATCTTGGTTACGCGCAGGATGTCATCGATGTCGGAGATGAAGGTTATGCCCTCGGAGGGGACGAGGAAGGCGGTGGCGTTGCCGCTGTTGGTGCCGTTGGTGTAGACGTTTAGGCGCTGGACGTTGTTGGTTTCGTTGCCGGGGATGAGGCCGTTGGACTGGATGGGGACGAAGACGTCGAAGTCGCCGAGTTCCGTGGTCTCGTAGGGGAGCGTGAGGTTCTGGACGCCGCCGGGGGCTTCGATGGAGTTGCCGCCGCCGGGCTCGCCGTCGCCGCCCTGCATGGGCGCGGGCTCGAGCGACATGGAGACATTGACGTCGCCTTGCTGGACGATGAAGATGGAGCGCGTCAGGTTGCGTGCCTGCTCCTTCTGGTTGTCGGGCAGCTCGGCGACGCTGGTGTCGATGAGGAAGACGTTGGCCAGGTCGTCGACCTTGTCCTGGCTGATATCCGGGAACTTGTACACATTGCCGTGGAAGCGCACGTTCCAGCCCTGGTCGGTCCAGTTGGCATAGGGAGGGATGTTGAGGACTTCGGTGGGCTTCGCAGCCAGGTCGTCGTCGCCGATGCCGAGGCTGGACAGGACTTCTTTGCCGGTGGGGAGGCCTTCGAACCAGCCGGGGATGCCTAGAGGAAAAGAGTCAGCACAAGCCTTACTAGTGCGAAGCTTGCCATGCAGGCGTTTGCTTACCCTCTGTGAAGAAGCTGGGCAGATCTGTTCCCAGCACGCTGCCTATCGAGGCTGCGTAGTTATCCACGCCGCTCTTGATGTCGTCGATGATGTTCCTCTTCTCCACGTAGCTGTGCCGCCCTACGAACCGGATCGCCGCGGGAGTCACAACAGGCGCGCGCACCTCGACCTTGGCGGGGACAGCTGTCGGCTCTGGCAGCGCGAATGCATTGGCGAGGCCGAGTGTCGCGCTCAGCAGGAGAGCCCGCTGGGATGCGCGTTGGTGCACCATCTTGGTGGTGTTGTTGTGGTGGCAGGGGCTAAAGACCAAGGGGCGCTCGCGTGATCGTCGCGTAGAGGGAAATTAAAGTCGAAGCGACAGACTAAAGGGAATACAAAGAAATGCAGAGGACTGAGGAGAAGAGAAGATGCGGACGGGCCGGGAAAGATGGCACGATGGCAATAGTGGAAACACGCTTGCCGCGTTTCGCACGGGCTAGACAGCAGGTTTGCGGTCAAATTGGTGGTGTTGGTCGCTGCAGGTACAGCCAGTATGATGTCATTCTGCATTGTGGCTGGGGGCCGAGCCACAATGCGTCGATCGCCTCCCGTGACCCACCACGCCACCCTTACCAAACTCTCCACACCGCAACACTCCTTCGGGACTCGGCAGTCGCAGATTGATGGCGAGACATGTCTGGTACTAACGAAGATTTTCATTGTTTTACATGCCGTTCGCAGAGACAACTCCTATGGTACGAACGCAGCGTGATACACCACTGCACTGACTCACGACTCCCCAACGACGACCCAAGGCCCCAATAGCGGCATATCCCTCAACGCATCCCCCATATGATGGTACCCCTTCCTCATGGGCCAACACATCTTTGAGTCACCCCGCAGCGTGTCCATCGGCCACCCACCGCGTCGCCGACAAGTATCCCATGCTTCCCTTAGCACGTCGTGCACCTTGTCGTTCGGAGCAATGTCCTTGATAATATGGAAAAGCGACCTCATGCACAATATAACCTGTTCTTGATCGCAATACCCCAGAGAGTTTGTATCCCAGTGTCCGGGGAGCGTGCTCGTCCAGCGTGTGCCAGATGGATGTCGCGTTTCTTCGCCGTACCACCCTATCATGTCTAGAGTGAAGTGCGGGAGTGTACTTTGGTAGGAGGTTAGGGGGGGTGCAACGCGGAGGTGTGCGACGGGGAGAGTGATGGTGGAGCAGATGGCTCTCTCGTCTCGTTGGGATATATGTGTCTTGGTATTGTGGAGGAAGTGCCTATGCACCTTGCGCACAAGATCGGATTGAGCTACCAGGTCTGCGCGCTCAGAGTCGCAGAGTATTGTGTTTGTGTTGTCTGGTACGGGGATGTTGTATAAGGCTGCGTTCAGCGAGTCGAAGTCCGCGTTGAAGGTTATTGCAACGATTTCGATGAGAAAGCGACGGACCTGTTCGGTCTTGCATTCGGGTGGTTGTGCTTGCGATGGACAGAGGTACTTGAGCTCGCTTTCAGCGATGTCCGTGTACTCAGGCGGCGGGCCTGAGGGTATGGTTTGGTGCTCTCCTTGCGGTATGTCTGATGGCGGAAGATAGGATATCTGGAAGCGACCTAGACGGCCTAGATCGAAAACCGGCATGATGGCGGTGTTGAGGTATGATCGAGGGAGGTTGGAGTGAGACTGAGGAGGTGGAAGAGGGATGTTGTGCGTCTGCCGGGAGTGCGCTGGTAGAACCAAGGTTCAGGGTCGCCTCGTTCAGCGAAGAGTGGGCCAGTACCAAACCCCGTTGTCAAGACGACATGGCCTCGCGAGGATGAAATTCTCTCGACCATCATGATGTTTGGAGACGACATGTTGAACGCGCGAAGCCGATACGAGTGGCCCAGGTCCAGTTGAGGTATACAACGCCTTCGTAGAAGGTGTTGCGGATAGCGTATTCTGGACGTCTTCGGCAAACCAGAAGTGAGGTGTAAGCTGTAACGAGCAGCGCTCTCGCAAACATCTCCAAGCGCAGCCTCGTCCAACAATGAATAAGAATACCCCCGTCCGCACCACTCCCTCTCATCACCAGGAGTGGCCCCAGGCCTAACCGCGGGGAGGTGGGGTTCAAGGCCCTTAAAATACTCCCTAGATAACAAAGCTAATAGCTAACCATAACAGAAGAAAGATATATTAGAAAGAAAAAGACGAACAAAGGAAAAGAAAAGCAACTACATATGCCAATATCCGCACTAAACATACTGATCAATAATACCATTCATCCGCCCCTCAAACGCCGCCAACTCCTCCCTCCTCTCTCTCCTCTCCCGCCTCTCCCACGGCATCTCATACCCCGCCCAACGGGCCCACCGGAGCAGCGCCATGGCCAAAACGGCCGTGATCATGTGTGCCACGAAGGCGTCGAAAACGCGCGTGGCGAAGGTGCAGGTGGACATGGTTAGGAGACAGCTAGACGTAGGTTTGTTAGTGAAAGTGATTTTTATAGGATAATAGAGTAGATAGAAAGAGTTACGTACCTAATCTCCTGTGTGTGGTAGCTGGAGAAGAGGAGAGATGGGACGGCGAGCGAGCGGGATTTGGTATGTTAGGGGTGGGGGACGAGGAGGTGCGACGGAGGAGGCTGCTAAGTTTATGGGGGGGTTATTGGTGCTTGATGTGTGGGTTGAGTCGAGGTGCGATTTCCTGTCTGGAAGCGGAAGCGGAGTTGCGTAGGGCTCTTACCTTGTGGTAGTTAGTAGACGACATGTACGCTAAAGTGTTGGAAGGAGCACCTAGTAAGTATCTTTGAGGTATACATCGCATGTGGCGGTAGTATACGTATATCTAGAGGTGTTGTTGATGTATACGTAGTCTTCTGTAATTCACGTCTGCTACTGTAAAACACTACGAATGCCTCCACGATATGGTGATGTATTCACAAGCTCGATCTTACTAACCGAGTTTTCTCTGAGAGATGGCATCTGCAGAGCGCTTGCCTTGTGATAGCCAGGAGGCGACATCAACCTCGGAATGTTGGCAAGCGCGTTCGCTGGGCACCTCTAACGTATACATTGAAGGCAGCAGAAGCATGTGAATTTCTAGCGATGTAGTTAAAGTATACATGATCTTATTTATCTTTAACGTGTCGCTGGAGAATGCCACGAAAAACTCTAGAGTAAATTATCGTGAGTAACAGTCATTGCACTTCACGTGGTATTATGTAGCAGCAACCCGCCAATAAGAGTATACCTAGGTATGTTGCGCTCATGTGACAGCCAGTATCTAAGAGGCTGAATGTCAAAGAACGCATTGTTTGTGTGTCTGCGATGAGCGCAAGATCCATACCATCTGAAGCGACCATCGCTTCGTATCTAACGCTCCCAAGTTACCATATCTTCTCTGCCCATTCCGTATCGCTAACCGCTTTTGGCCGTACTAGCTTCTTCATTGCTCCAGTAACTCGTGCAGGCGGTCACCAAGAACATCCAGAGCATGGAACCAGAATTCAGGGCCTATCTCCTCGATGTACGCATCCACCTTTGGCACTCGACGCTCCCCAAATCCCCAATTTACAGTCACGAGCCCGTCATCATCATCTTCTCCTCCACCCTCATCGTCCGCCTGTCCGTTGTCTTCTCCACTACTCTCGCCACCGACCTCTTCGCCGACATCCACCTTGCTCTCAACCATCTCAAGTTCCTGCTCCTTGATCATCGCGTCTTCCTCAACACCTCCCTCCTGTGTCTCGGTAAACCGGCTTCCGGCTAGCCTGTGATAGTCGAACGCGGGTGCCTCGTGCGGATCAGTATTGGTGACTCCAGCCCACTGCCGAGCGTCATTGATGGTTGCGAGAGTGGGGGCTTCGCCGTACTTGTGCTCTTCGGCTGCCATATGCTGGAAGTCGGCGATTTGCTGTCTCGTCATTGGCGTATATATGTCTCGAAAGGCAGATTGGGCTGCGGCTTTGTTTTCGGCGCTCAAATGGGTGAAAGCGGTGTTCATGCGCTGCTTCTTATCGCTGGCCTGCAGATCGATGATCTCGTTGGCGTTGCGTCGTCGCTTGAGATCCGGGCGGTCGGAACGATCGGTCTTCGTCGCATGGGATACTTTGTTGCTATCGATGTCCTTGACCTCATCCCATGAGGGTATCCCGAGGCCAAGTTGCTCCCAAACTTTAAATGCGGTGCGAGTGAGGTTGGTAGTTGTTAGCCCGTCTCGGTCGCCTTTCTCGGCAATCTCCGGGCTGATGGTATTGAAGTCGATGTCGCTTAAATGCACTCGATTGCCAGCCGCGTTGCGGTAAGTCGCGGAGTAGGTTACTGAGATGACTTCGTCGTCCTTGGAATTTGCCATCGCCATCCATTTTCCGTCGAAGCTCAACGGCTGACGTGTTTTGGCCTGTTCGTTATATTAGCGTCGTTGGTTAAGGAAGAGACATCGCTACTTACCATGGCCGTCTCTGGATTTGTTGTGCTGGAGAAGATTGGTGTTGCGCAAGCGAGCGATTGAAACGGTGGCCTGATGGTGATTGACGTGATATTATCAAGGTTCGATGGTAGCTCGAAAGGCTCGGTGACCGTCAATTTAGGTGACCTTCACTTTTTGACTATTGACGAGGTGACCGTCGATTGGGTGACCGTCGATTGATTGTTAGCTAATTGGTAGAGAAATCTAGGTGAGCGCAAATCGACCGAGCGTAAACCTGCTCACTTCTTATCTGTGAGTCCTGCATAGTCGCATAGAATGTGTGGAAGATGCAGAAAAACGTATAAGATTGACGCAAAGGATAACCAAGACGACGACATGATAAAGAAAGGTAAAAGAGAGCGTGGACAAGGAATACGCAACAATCCGATAATACTTCGACAGTGCCCGGAAACTCATCATCACATCAACCGATTACTCTACATACATGCTAAACCTCAATAAACCTCGCCATCCACGTCCGCGTAATCTGCTTCGCCTCATCCACCAACCCCATATCCAACAACAACTGCACAGTCCCCCGTGTCGCAGATTCAAGCGCACTGAAAATCCACGTATGCGTAAACGTCGCCGCCTCCCCAATAAACACAGTGTTGAATTCCGTCTGATAAAACGCCGGAAGATACAAATGCTGCTGCCCGAAAATCTGCATCGTGAAGGCACCGGCTTGATGCTCGTCTTGCTCCCAGCATTGACGCTCGTAGTTGCCAGTCCAGTTCTCTTCAATCACCTCCTCGCCATGCATTTCGGCAAACGCGCGTTTGATATACGCCATATGTTCGGCTTCGGGCATTGCGCAGGCGACGGTGGCTTCGTAGTCAGACAAGTAAGAGGCGAGCATTGTTCCTGGGCCGCTGGCGTTGACTTGCCAGCTCGGGTAGCAGATCTGGCCGAGATTAGGCTGGTAGAGGCGCGTGCACCCGCCTATGATGGGCTTGTCAAGATGTTCCCAGAAGCGCGTTTTGAATTGCACGGCTACTTTGCATGCGTTGGCGAAGAGGGTGCGGTCGATGGCGCGTTTTAGCAGACTCGAGTAGCGGGGCAGGGTCCAGAATTTCATGAGGTTGAGGGGCACGCTGTTGAGGATGTAGTCGAAGTTTTCGATCGAGTCGGGGGTGGAGTAGGGTTCTGAGCCTGTGGGCCTCCAGGATACGGATATGGTTTTGTTGTTTTCGTTCCAGTGGAGGCCGTTGATTTTGGCGCCGTATTGAACACGGTCTTTGACAAGGGGCTCGAAAGCTGCAGGCATTCTGGAAAGGCCGCCTTTTATCGTGACCCATTTGGAGGCGAGGAAGTAGACGGTTTCGTATTCCCACATGGGCCAGTAGATGTGAGATTGGCCGACTTCGTCGGTGGTGTTGAGATCGTATTTGAGCTTGTTGCGGAGGTAGGCTACCTCGGAGTAGTCGAACATGCCGTCGTCTTTGGCTTGCTTGTAGGCTTTGAAGATGTTGGTCGCGTACATCTTAACGCGCTCTGCGTCTAGGCCTTTGAACTCGTCGAGAGCGGCGTTGGCCTCTTCGACAGCAGTGGCGTTGCCATATGCGATAGTATTCTTGTATGCAGGGTCGGTCGCTATCTCAGTCTTGCTGGGAATTGTTCCATCGGGACGGCGGAAGGGACTGTCGGCTGGGGTGTTGGGAGACGATTGGATCCATTCGATAAACTTGACATGCAGCTCCTCCTTGTCAGCGTTGAGTTCGTTGAGAACATCGGCCAGTTGGAAGATCATGCGCTGGTCGTTGAAGGGGAAGGTCTCGTTGGTCTCAGAGTCTGTAATCTCGTACGGGAAACGCATGGGCCCCAGCTCGTGATATTGGCCTTCATCTGGAGAAGTGCCGTTGAGGTAGGCTGTGCGAATGCGACCACCAATACGCTGAGACGACTCGATGATCTTCCAGTTGTGAATACCAACAGAGTCCAGCATCAGCTACAAGGCGTTTCGTTAGCACCAAATTGGTGTCGTTATTGAAGCAATTACGTACTGAGGTTGCAAGCCCAGAGATACCTCCACCCAGAATACCAAAAGACTTATCCTTGGCCGATGCAACAAAAACCTCATCTGGCTGCTTTTGTTGCAAGTAAGCAACGCCATCAAACCAGTTGCTATCAGTCCCTGCAACATCCACGAACGAGTTCCTCTCCTGTCGGCGAGCATAGCGCTTAGCGACAACAAGCTCCTCGGACTTTCCGATGAGCTCTCCATCGAGAAAAGCATGAAGACAGCCCCCAGACATCTCAGCTGGAGTCAACCAAACGAATTTGCTCGGTCGCCTATTCTCATGTTCCTCATGGCGTCTCGCCAAAGGATGAGCGCCCACATGCGTCTGACCTATGCGTTGCTTCGCGGAAACGATGGAAGCAGCAGCATCGTCACAGGTCGCGTATGTGATCGTAAGCTCCCCATCAACATCTCCGTAATAGTCGACGACGATATTTTGTGCGCTTCCCGGAGTAGTGCTTTTAAGAGGAGCGAAGACGACCGATGGCTGGCTCACAGGTTTGGATTCCGAGAGCGAGGCAATGCTTGCCAGAAGCGGCAGTAACTTGGTGAAGGACGGCATGCCGGAGGCTGATAGAAGACGAAGCCGGTAATCAAGGACCTCATGCTATTGCTCTTCGACATGCCTGTTTATGAATCTTCAGAGGAATTCCTTGGCAATACCAAGCATCGTTGGTATCTACCTTGATGTCCATGATACCCACTGTTGAGTATTCATCAGTCATTGCGCGATCTTATCGTGCGCTGCCGCAGGCTTTTCTTCAGGTGTGAGCTCACCGAGAAGCCGCCGGTCCACCTCCGCGGTCAAGGTTGCTATATCATGTCAATATCCTTTCACAAAAGCCTCGATCGATGATATCTGCATGCTTCCAAAGGCCTCGAAAGATCTTGATCTTCCAATGTACAAACAGGATGTGTTCATGAGCAGCAGCTTATCGTCGGCATTCACCCACGTAACCCCAGGGTCTGGATGCTGGGCTTCGGCGCATCTAAACCGGATCAATGATTGGAGCGGGCATTATCCTGTAGTCTTGGCTGATGAATGTAGGCAAGTGGAGGCGATCAAATGGTCCGTCGACTGGGCGGTATCATGCCAAGAAGAGAAAAGGTAAGATGCCAAGTACGCCTGGGTACGATTGGGTAGTTGTTCCGCTCCGAACAGCGGGCAGGTCCACCCGACTACGTTGCACGGCTTTCATGCTGTGATATTCTGCTGTCATCGTTTGCCCTGCACCGAGAGCGTATGGCATAACATATCTAGATCCGTTGTTGGTGTACAATCCGAGCTGAAATCTCTGCCGTCCATCTGTGAAGATGTCGCACAGAGCAGTAGATGCTGCAGCAATTACCACCTCGTCTGGCTGCGTTCCCAGATATTCTCCGACTCGCTTCAGCCAAGTAATTCAATTACTCCACCCTCTGGAAACTGCCTCTCCTCCTACTCGACCCCTCAAGAACACCCATCTTCTCGTCATTACTACTCCGCCTTTCCCCTCTCTCAGCCTCTTCACTCTCCTGGAGGACCTGTTCATTCGAATCCGGTTCCACAACCTGCCCATGGTTACCGCCCACCGACTCCATGGTAAACGGACTAGCAGTCGGCGCATCCAGAACATTCAACTCTTCTTGCGTGAAGAAATTGGGCATCAAGAACGTCCGCATGGGGATGTACAAAAAGATGAAAACTGGGAAACCAATGGCAGCGATTGTCTGAGTAATCGCGAAGGTAGCACCGAAGCCGATGAGTTCGAGTCCGACGAAAGCCCAGATGACCCAGCGGCGCTTGATTTGCGCTAATGGGTCGGATCGTGATGTGAGATGCTTGTCTTTTGCGAGGAAGATGAGTTTTAGTGTGATGCCGTTTGCTTCTAGTGCCTGGATTCCCATGACGAAGAATAAGCCGGCTAATACAGCTTGTGGTATGAGGTGCAGTACGATGAGAAGAGGTCCAGTCATTGTACCCAGGGTGAGGAGGCCTTGAGCGAGGTTCGACACGCGCTGCTCTACTACGTGGTCGACAACGCGTTTGCCGTGACCTTTGTTGTCTTCGTCATCCGAATCGGCGACAGTGCGTGCAACGCAAAGCGATGTAGTATGGAACGGTGCCTGCGGGATGAGACCGTTCGGGAATGGTATGCCTAGTAGGCCCGCAACTCCAGTCGTGATGCCCAAGAGAAAGATATCCCAATGGAAGCCTGCCGGTTTGCGCAGCGGAAATTCCGTGCCCTGCGCGATTAGACTAGACACGTTGTGGTCGAACCAGAACAGAATGGTCAGAAGTACGGCAAACGGAATAGCCAGGAACACATCGCCGACACTTATATCCCAGAAGTGGATGAACCATCCGCGATCAGTAGTGGGAAAGAATGCCTTCGAAGTAGGTAGCTTGAGCAACTCAATGCCAGCCATCTTTCCGATGTGCACGAAACCAGTGAAGAAGATCACGGTAAGCGGTGTACCGTAGTCCTCGACGAACTTCCGAACGTGACGCTGGAGAAGCGACGACTGTCCTACAATGCCGCAGATGTATGCGACCGCAGTGACCAGCAACGCAATCACAATCGAAAGGTATGCCGACGCGTCGCTGACAGCCCATTGCCTCGTCAAAACCTGTATCCCCTTTTGTAGATATATGAATGCGACGTAAAACCCGAATATGTCGCAAGAGAACCGCGTAACGTATCGTAGGCCGTTGCAGGAGTTCGTGATTGCGAGAATCCAGTGGAAGATCAGGGACCATATGCCAATCCAGCACATGAAGGCGAAGTAGTTGGTGCCCCGTGGGGTGATGATGTCGTATACGGTGTAGTTGAAGACAGTAATTGGGCCGGTGACGCCCACGATGACTAGAGGTTGCGCTGCTGCGAGGGAGAAAACGACCGAAGCCAGCACTGAGGCAAGAAGAACCTCGTTAACGCCGAAGCTCTCGTTGGTCTTCTCGAACATGTCGAGCGAGAAGGCGAGCGCTGGCAAAATGTTCGCAAAGTACATGTAGACCGTCGCGGGCACGACGCGATAGTCCCACGCATCTTTCCAGTCGCTCAAGTAGAAAGGTGCTCGCCGCCGTATGTCGTTTATCATGCCACTGAACAGGCGTGTCTTCCACCAGGCATTCTTGCTCGAGGCCGCCGTTCCATGCGACTGTCGCGTGGGTTCCCGAGTGATCGCATCGTTGTTAGACGTGGCATTGCGCTTCGAGGGTCGGAGTACACGCGACTTCCACGATCTATTCGCGTATTCTGAAGACATGGTTGGACGATGGCGGAGGCGTGGCTTTGGGCTGGTACGCTACGGGTATTTGCTCGCGGAGGTGTTATATCGAAGATGTCGTCATGACAGGGCGGACTCCAAATTGAGAAAGCTAACCAGGCGAAGGAGGCGCGGGGTAGTGCAAATATACCAGCTGAAGGTACCCTAAAAGATATGCTTCAACAAAGCTGGACGAGCGGATGGATCTTGCCGCCATGGTAAAGGTTGGCGAGCTTGTTATGTATGGCGAGGGGAGGAAAAGTCGACTCCACACACCGCCGCCCGGGCAGACTCCGGGTCGGATTTACGGCCGGCAATAATCTTAGCGCAATCTCCCCGCGGACCCTGATGGCGACATGTTCAACTGCCATCGCATCTGCGACACCTCCATGACCTCTAAACCATCTGAACTCTCCTCAGCTACAAGACACCCGAACGAGCAATCGCGCATACATCATCTGCTCGTTGATATCAGGCTACCGTTGACGATGGAGCCCAGCGACACAAAGCCCATCACCCGTGCTGTGACGACTTTCACATGTTGCAAGTCGGCGGATGAACTCGATGCTAGAAAGTTTGCAGAGATGCTGATCGACGATCATTGCGGACATGTCCTCTTGTAGATGGTGCGCGTTATCGCGCATGATCAGTAGAGGCTAGTTAGAGAAAGAGCTCGGAAAGTCGGACCGCTGTTGACATATCATCAAAATTGCTACTTGCTACTACTTCGACGATGGACTGAGACGTATACAACGCGCATCGCAACGAAGCTCGACGCTGTTAGTCGCGATGCGCCCGAGAACCGGAGACGAGATTTTGGCGGGGTTCGCGCTGGTGCAGCAAGCTGCAGGCGAGCTTGGAGGCGGTCTGCTTCCACCTGCAGCATGCAGAGACTAAGCCCTCTCAACGTGGTCGTACAGTCTCTTCACAAAGAAAATAAAATTCCTCTACCAACAACGCCCGACTCAGCACGAGACAGCCATCATGCCTTCCATGGCGAGCTCCATCCACCCCGACTTCCGCAACGACGTCACCTCAGCGGAAGCCCACGCAGTGGACCGGGAAACAGAACGTCTAATCCACCAACAAATGGCTGCAGACAACGCAAGTGGTCGTGAAAGGTACATTCAACTCGCAAAAGAGATGTTGAGAATCCGATTGCGTGCCTACAAACCCGAGTCACCACCCATTGGCGGTGCATGGTGCCTGATCGGATCGGCACATCTCAAAGCTTCTCAGCTGCAAGAGGCAAAAGAAGCCACTGAGAAGAGTCTTGAGATATACGCCAAAGGCGACGATAAGGACGCCGCGGCATTAGCAAGGGAGCAGTTGGCTTTGATCTTTGAAGGCTTGGGCCAGCTCTCCGATGCTAAGAGAATTCGACTGCAAGGTGCGAGTGACGGGACGATGGTGTGCTCGAGTCCACGGGTACGTTGATCATGGTAAAGCATGAAGTGATTCTTCTAACAGGTTTATGTAGTGTCCCTATGCGCATTACGCGTTCCGCGTACAGAACGACGGCCGCCCCGGGCTCTTCAAGTTGGCTGAACTGAATGCGTGTGGTGCATGCAATTCGGCATTCTACTGCGAACGGCAATGTCAACTGCAGGACTGGAAGAGACATAAAGTTCCTTGTAAGGCATATATGGCTGTTCAAGTAGATTAGGAGGGCACATTGCTCTGCTGTCACTAAATTACAGTGTCCACGTGGTCTCCAAAGTCTTCGCCCTTTTGCAAAACCTGTTCACCCATAGCAGTCCAGTCTCTTGTCGTTATAACAGTGCATCACTTGTCACTTGAACGAAACTTGCGTTGTTACTTTCGTAGTTTGATATGTACTACCCATGGCAATGTAATTTCTACTTCAAATAACCAACCGACGATATCGTGAAAAAAGGGGGGGTATCAAAATGGCTTCCAAAATCATCCATGTGAAAAATTCCCTTGGGGCCGTCCATCCATCCATGAAAGAAAAGAAAGATCCAAAACGCCTCCGTGGATCCTAACGTGAACGCTCACTATATAATTTACTGGAATAGAAAAGATATCCATCACAATCACTCCCCCATCCTTCGCGTCTTGGGACTCTTCTTCGGAGGAGGATTGAACGAATCGCTCGTGCGGGCGCGTTTGAGATTCGCCGGTGGTCCAACTCTGCTGCTTCCACTGCTGGCCTGGCTAGCACGCTTAGCCAACTTCGCAGCCTCGCGAATGCGAACACCACCAGCAGGGCTGTTGAACCCACTTCCGCCTCCAGCGGTTGCAGCCGAACTTCCTGCGGGGATCTCCTCGGCCAGACGATCGGCGAGAGCAGCGTCGTATTCGCGCTCGCTAGCACGGACAGCGCTGGGGTCTTGTTGGCGGGCTGTAGCGAGCATGTCGACGCTACCATCGTCGCTGTCTTCGTAGTCGGACTCAGATCCTTCAGAAACGTCGGAGGCGATGGGCGCGATGTTGAGGATTTGCATGGCGGTTGTAGGGCCGCCAGAGTCGCTGTCGCTGTCGGGCTCAGATGAGGCGTCGGATGCAAGGTCCGAGTCGACATCGCCGGAAGAGCAAGAATCCAGTGGAAGGAAGGAGGCGGGAGGAAGAGTCGAGCTAGGAAGGTTTTTCCGTGACGCAGAGAGAATCCTCTCCTCAATCACACGCTGAGGACTTGACCTAGGAGACTCGACTTCAGGGGACGACTGCCTGTTGAGTGCATCCTGGATGGCCTTGGGGTACAAGGTTGACCAGCGGCGAGCGGCGACATGGGATGGCGCGGTAGGTACTTGTGATCGTCGTACGTGGATGGAGAAGTTGTCCTCTGGCTGTACACCACCCAAACCCGAAGCCTCAAAGTCCATGAGTTCTGGGCTGGTGTTACCGCTGTCGTTCCTCAAGGCCTCCGGCGAGAAGCCAAGGTCATCTCCACTCGAGACAGTGCGTGATCCGCTGTCAACATCCATCGGCGTAGTGTCCAAAGGACCTCGGGGCTCGGCCAGATCCAGCGACGTCCTCTTGGTCGGGGATGATGTGCCCTGTTTGGCACCGAGAGGCTGGTTCGTGATTGGCTGATAGTTGCCGGGCATGGTAAGGAAGGCGCCGTTACGATCACCGCTCAGGTCAGTGCAGAACTTGGCCTTGGTGTAGAAGATCATGGGTCCGTCATCGCGCCTGCGAGGTTTTGATGAGGAGCTCTGCATGATGGAACTGCTGAAACCCGAGGAGTTTCCTGTGGGCTGTGGTTGGTAAGAGTAGTTGGCTGAGGATTCGGCATCGAAAGCGTAAAACTCGTCTTCGTTCTCCGACTCATCCTTGTGGAAGAACATGGGTTTGTACGCAAACTTGTTTTGCTCCTTCTCACGCTGGGCACGAGCTTGCCTTCTGGCAATCGTGGCTTCGTCCATCATGTCGCTGCTGGCACCGCTGTTACCAGTCTTCATACCCTTGAAAGGCGACTGGGAGCCGGACTCATTCGGTGAAGCACCACTCCAATGCTCCGACGAGCTGTCGCCGCTGTGCTTGGTGATGTCGAGGCCGCCCTTCCATCGGATTTTCCGACCATCGCGAGAGATCTCGAGATGGTTGCTGTACTCGTGCAAGGCGTCCTTGACGAACTCGGGTGTGACGTTTAGAGTGTGTAGTTGGGCCATGTTGATGACCAAGTTTAGGTAAATCCAGCCGTGGCCGAGGGGTGCTTCTCCAGAGTCCATGTCCGGTGGGGTGAAGCCAAGATGGCGGATGTAGTCCATGTTCTCTGTAGGCACCTGCGCACGGTAAGGGTCCAGGTCTAGCGGTCGTGTGGGTCGTTGGTCGGGAGATAGACCTGAGCCAGCGAAGTCCTGTTCCTCGATATGCAGGCTGGGGCGGAAGCCCTGTAGGACTTCGTCCTGGTCCGCATGACTTTCCCGAGCAGCACTAGCACCGCGGTCGTTCCTGATGCGAGCTTCACGCTGACCCTCGGGCTTCTGATTTTGTCCCGTCGCTTCTCGCTGGGCACGGTCGGCTGTTGCTGCCGACTGGGCTACTTCCTGTTGCTGCATTGGGTGTGGGTGGGACCCGGGCGCAGAGCGCTTGCCAGCAAAGATCTGCTCCAGGCGGCGCACAACCATCTTCTTCTTAGACTTGTCGGTCATGGGGGCGGTCTTGTTGTTGGGTAGCAGGCCCATGGGGATGTCGTGGAGGTACGACTGGATGTTTTGCTGTTGCCGGCTGTAGGCGGATTTGGTCATCTTGCGGTGGTCGTTGTCTTGATTGGATTGGCCTGACGAGTTAGGGCCGGATGCAGATAGGGAAGCGTAGCCCGACTCGGCGAAGCGCGATGTGGAGGAGGCGGTGTTGTGGGTTTGGAGTGCCGGGGTGTAGGCTGAGATGTCGGCGTAGTCGTTGGCGGTGCCTTCGTCGAGATCTGATGCAAACTTGCGCAGAGTCTCCTCGAGTTCTTTCTTCTTGTGGTCGGGCAGGCCATGGAACCTCACCTCGAACAGCTTCTCTTCTTGCAGGTGGGCATCGTAGAGCTTCTCGTACTTCCGCAGCCGCTGCTTGAGCTTCTTGTTGGCGACGGTCAGGTCGTCGATGACGCTGCGGAAGTCTTCGGTGCTGCTGCCGTCGGTGCCAATCTGGCCGAGGGGGCGGTAGGGCATGGCGACCTGTGCCTGGGTGGTGTCGGGCGGCGTCTCGGACGAAGACGAGTTGCGGAGGAAGAAGGGCGGTTCATCTTAATAGTCAGTCACACTTTCTCATCTACTCTGTCGGAGGCACTCACTGTCGACGAAGGCCGACTTGCCCTGGCTGGCCGTGTTGTTGGTCTTTTCGAACCATTGGCCGGCGTCGCTGCTCTCGCCCGAGCTGGTCTTGTTGGAGAGCAGCTGGGGAGACACGCTCGAGGGCGGATTGGCCTTGTCGCTGGCGAGGGTGGGCGACGTCTCAGCAGTCGGCGCCTTCTTGGGCTCGCGTCTTGATGGTTGAGGTTTAGGCGGCGGGCTGTGGCGGAGAGAGACGGAGCGGTGGGCTGGCGGGCGGCGTGGGTGGGAACGCGCAGCCATGGGAATGGTTCCCGGGCGGTCGTTCATGGCGGGTGGAGAGAGGCGGGTGAGAGTTGGGGGCTAGACAGGCAGGATGCTCCCCATGTGGATGATGGTGAATGTCAGGCCGCTAGCGATCAAATGTCCAAGGTGTGCGTATATTGTAGACCGGGAGGCTGTTGTGCCCAGGCTCGAATGGATCAGACGCTTCCGCGGCGGTGGTTCGAATGGTATGTAGGGTGCTGGTAGCGGCGTCGTCGTATGGGGGGAGGGCAGTTTCAGCGTGCAAATTGAAAGATGGCTGAAGAGAGTTGTGGGCTCTCTCGGCGCTGGTTTGAGCAGGTGAGCCATGATGGGCATCGATCTTGATGTGGGTAAGCATGTCGATGCTCTCGATTTCCAACTTGCCAAGACTGCAGCTGGAGATCGAGGGTACCTGGCCGCGAAGAGGAAGTGTGGCGTTCGGGCCTAGCGCAAGAACTACCGGCAATCGACGATGGGCCTTGATCTCTAACCCACCATCGCCCACTGGGAAGCCCATCGCCCTTCTGTTCCGCCCGCTGACCCTGCCGTCTCGATGGCTCTCCATATCTGTGATGGCCGTCCTCTCCTATGCTTCTCCGGAGAACACAACCTTCTAGCAGCACTGCCGTACTGCGAACAATATGCAACCGCCCGCACATATCTACACTTGCCACCGTCTAGATCCGCGTCTGACAGTTGCTGCCAGTGCTGCACGGCACAGAGATGGTCCAGACCCTCTTCACACCATGGCTTCCCATCACAGCATAACCGTGGCGGCACGAACCGTTGACACGCTGCCGCTAGAGCCTCACCAGCCACACGCGCTCTCACACACGGCCACAGCATCCATCGAGATTGCGAATGCTAGCCGGCCCTCTCCTGACGCACACTCCCCGTGTCCCCTCCCTAGATGAGGTCACTCTTGCACGGTGCTGGCAACGGCTGGGAAGCGCAATCGATTTCCTGGACCCTGATCTGTCCTTGGTTGTTCGGCTCAGACACCCTGCCGCCATGATTGGCGGGCACAAGACTCCCACTGTGCCGCCCTCATCGCTGCCAGCATCGCAATCGAGAGGGCCATCGCAGTAAAGGGTCCAGCTGGAACACTCGTTAATGCATCTCACGGCAGGCATGCAGCTGACTTCCTCCGACAAGCATACGAAAAGGGTCTTATTACGCCTGGATCCTCAGGGGCTTTGTCCTGCAACGACCGCTGACCATGACTGCTTGCTCCAACATTTTTCACTCTCACGGTGGGGTGATGCCACTTCCAACCTCAGATCACCGATTGAGCTCGGATCGCAGATTACTCGTTACAACCATGCAGGGCAGAGCGCCCCGGGAGGTCGCCCCGGTCTAATCACCGAATCGCAACCAATATCGTTTCGTAACTCGTTAGGACGCACAACACCATCGGCGATGCTGGAATTAGGCTCGTCTAAATCGTACGATGGTGTTTGGACACTCAAAAACCTGAAGGGGTTTCATACTGGAAATGTCACATTCAACATCTCATCGAGATCCCATGTGCCGTGACGTCTTCGCTAGTGTAGCGGAAAAAGTAGAAACACAGAATACATCATGGCCTCGGCTTAACGTGCCATGAAACAGTCAACATCCGCCGATGGACAGACCAACTCAGATGCGCGCACCCTTACTCCTCAGCACGTTGACGGCAGAATGGCCCGTATAGTTGAGCCACTCGCCCAGTCCTCCCATGAAGCCGCCAACCTTCATCAGGTCTTGTAATCTGTTATCCAGAAACTGCTCCGTCTCTACAAAGTCGGCCGACTTGTCCTGTGTCATGTATAACTCGGTCGAGGAGTAGATGGCCGAGAGTGTCGCTCGCTTGGTGTACCAGCTGCTATCAACACTCTGGTCTCCCGATAGAAACCATATCTCGTCTGCGAGTCTCGCAAGTTCGGCGATAGATGCCGGGACGTACGTGGGCTGGGCCATGATCGCGAGTGCCTATCACCCATCAGCACGCTGACCTTTGCTGCTGTGTATGCACTGTCCTACCTCCTGCCATCGATGTATGACGGGTTCATTCGCCCGCAACCGCGCCAGCGTCAACGTCCTGACTTTTGCGCCAACGCCCATCTTCTTCCCTTGCTCTCCCTGCTCTGGGAATTGAACATTGTTCTGTAGCGCCAAGCGCTGCGTGACAAGATGGTAATTGATCAAATCGAAGACACCCCGCGGAAGCAGATTCGTAGAGACATCAAGATAACCGGCGTCGCGAGCACCAAGCTTCAGTGCGTCCATAGTAAACCCATGGCTGGGTACGTGTGCGTATGCGGAGGAGAGTATGGCGGACTCGGCGGGAGGAAACGGCGGCGGCTGCGCATAATCATACGAATGGTACAGGCATCGTTGTCGCGAAGCGGCTGCTGGGCGAATTGAGGCTGCTCGGACACTCCCGAGTAGCGAGCTGGCTAGTCGTGATGGTGGCATGGTGGATGCAATTGAAGATGTAGAGATCAGCCGATGCGGACATTTGCTGCCTGCTCCGCAAATCTGCCAAGACCGCAATCGATCAGATCTCACGCTAACTCTGTGACGTCGTAGAGCGGTCGATCAATTTCGACGTTGAACTTGCCAATCGATCTCAACGTCTGCATATCGATCTTGGAGGCAAAATATCTCACCACGTGGCCCTTCGACACCATTCCAAATTGTACAGGAGGCTGAAGATCCGCATCCGACTGCAGTTCCAGATCTTGTCAATCACGTCGCCACGTGACCGACGCGTCGAACGCGTCTGCGCTAGTGGCAACACTTCTGCGATCCAGCATCTCCCAGCAATCCACAATTCCCCTGGCATCCAGCAGACAATTGCCATCCGATCTTCAGGAACCCATCGGATACCCCGCAAATCTCAGAGGCGACATCTAAACGAATCGAAACGCGATCTTCAACCCACGACGACCCCGCGCGCATCGCAGCCTACACGTCCCCGCCACGACCCCGATTCGAGACCCTTCTCTGTATACAGTTAGGGATTGGATTTGCTTTCCAACATGGCGCGCGGCAAAAATGTCGAGGTCAGCGAGTATGAGCGCAAACGGCAGGAGAACATTGCAAAGACGCAGGCGCTATTGCGCAACCTCGAGATGGAGGCTGCAGAAGCCGGTCTAGGTCCCACAGGCAAGGCGAAGACCTCTGTGCCATCGCGACCCAAAGCGAAGAAGCCCGCGCCCAAGAAGATCAAGCAAGAAGAAGAAGCGCCACGTAGAACATCCTCGCGATTAAAGGGCATTGTGGCAGACAGCGAAGTCGCAAAGCGCAAAGCCGAGGATGAATACGTCGCGATACAAGCAGCTGATCGCGCAAAGCGACAACGCGTTAGTGATGCCTTCAACTTCAGTGACATAGTCGTAGCAGGCAAGGACTGGAACCGGAGCGGGAACTTCCTCTCTGTCGGCCCTGCAGATCCATACGCACGCACATTTGACTACAACGATGTGAAGGAGACCACCGACAAGGAATTGCGTGCCCTACGAGAGCGTATGAGCGGTCTAACGCTCTGGGAAGATTTCGAGCCGAATGAGATCAAGATCACACCCGAGCGCATATACTCCATGGGCCTCCACCCCACAACCGACAAGCCATTGGTGTTTGCTGGTGACAAGCTGGGCAACCTGGGAATCTGCGATGCATCGCAGAAAGTGGCAGAAGTTAAAGTAGAAGATGACGAAGACGCGGACAGGGAAGGACCGACCATCACGACGCTCAAACCGCACACACGCACGATACACACTTTCCAATTCAGCCCCCACGATGCAAACGCGCTATACACGGCATCCTACGACTCGAGCGTGCGCAAGCTCGATCTCGCCAAAGGCGTCGCAGTCGAAGTCTACGCCCCAAGTGACAAAGACGAAGAAGCGCCCCTATCCGGTCTGGAAATCAGCAAAGACGACCCAAACACGCTCTACTTCTCCACACTCGACGGCCAATTCGGTATCTACGACATGCGCACCCCCAGCGAAGAAGCCGCCGGCCTACAAATCTTCCAGCTCTCAGACAAGAAAATCGGAGGCTTCACTTTACACCCCTTACATCCGCATCTCGTCGCCACCGCGTCCCTCGACCGCACACTCAAGATCTGGGATTTGAGGAAGATAAGTGGGGAGGGTGGGGAGAAGGCACCGGCGCTGGTGGGCGAGCATACGAGTAAATTGAGCGTGTCGCATGCTGCGTGGAATTCTGCGGGGCAGGTAGCAACCGCGAGCTACGACGACACGATCAAAATACATGATTTCGGGAATTGCGCGGAGTGGAAAGTGGGCACGACGTTGGAAGAAGAGGCTATGGAACCGACGGCTGTGGTGCCGCATAATAATCAGACGGGGAGATGGGTTACTATGTACGTCCCTCTATTTTTCCTCCCCTCTTCCTCCCCTTCTCCATCCCCTCCCCCTTCCCCTTCCCTTCCCTTCCCTTCCTACCCCTCCCTCCCCACACATACCCATACTAACAACCCCCGCAGTCTCCGAGCACAATGGCAACAAAACCCTCAAGACAACGTCCAACGTTTCTGCATCGGCAACATGAACCGCTTCGTCGATATCTACACCGCAAAAGGCCAGCAGCTAGCGCAGCTGGGGGGCGAGGGCATTACGGCTGTGCCGGCGGTGGCCAAGTTTCATCCGACGGTGGACTGGGTGGCGGCGGGGACGGCGAGTGGGAAGTTGTGTTTGTGGATGTGAGATGTGGAGGGATGGGGGTGTATGAGGGGGAGGGGATGGAGGAGGAGGGGGATGGGGATGGGGATGGAGGATGGAGGATGGAGGCGGAGGAGGGGATGGGGATGTACTACCAAACGGGCTGGAATAGATGCGGTAGTAGTAGTACAGTAGTAGTACATCTCTGATACTACTACCAGTACTGTACTACCACTCTACTACTACCACCGCGTCTATTCCAGTCCGTGCTGACCTCAACATTTGGATATACAGGGTGGCAGGCTAGGGTGGATGTACGAAGGGGATGTACGAGAGGTAAGACGGGATTGGTGAAGGGCATTGCGTAAGCTGAGTCGCGCGCGTTTTTTTAGCTGCGAACTCGGCGGTAATGTTTGTAGTGGCTTTTGGGATCAGCGTAGGGGTGTGTTGATTATGTTGATTTGATACCACGGGGAGGAAGCGTCGCAATGGAGAACACGTCAGCGGCTTTGGCTTGGGCTGCCGCGTAGGTTGTTGTACTACTTGTTGAACTTCTGTTTTGGTAGATAGGCCGCTAGTTCTGGTGGATGTTGCTTTGGTACTGGAGAAGGTGACAGTTGTTCCATGATCTTTGCAGCCGGACGCTGCTAGTGAGGGTGGGTGGGGAGGCGGAGGGGAGGAGGTGGAAGTTACTAAACCCTCATTATTGCACAGATAACCAGTTGTCTTCATTGTCCCAATTGTCTCCACACCCGTTGAAAGTCCTCTACCCTTCCTATTACGCGCATACCGGTTATTCTTGTCGACCTTAAGATCTCTCCACCCTAGACGAACGCAGGCAGGAAGAAGTAGAAGCCTTCCGCTAATGTTTAGAGTCCAGCGCTGCTAGGGTCCCAGAATATGTAGACTTCTTACTATTTAAGCTGCATTGCTTCGTATACATACACGTAAACGTACACGTACAGCGCGAGGAGAAGCAAGTGGGCTTAGTACACACTTTCGTCTGACCTGCATTTGTGCCGTTGGAGTTGTATTGGGATAGGTGGAACGATTACAATCCCCTTGTTTGACGGATGTGAAGAACGTCTCTACGAATACACTCATACTAATTATTCTCATTGTCTTCACGAGCTTCACGCCCGCGCGGTAGCTTTGGTCATGTGTCCGTACCTTCGTTCGAACATCTGCTCAACTTTTTCACCACTAGTTTCACGACATTTGCGCCTGCTAGTAGAGGGCTCTACCGGACTTGGACTACCAGAGCACACACATACTTGCTCAAACACTAGCTTCCATGGTCGAAGACGAGGCCCCTTGTTCGGAGTGTAGGGTAACGTTGTACTGGCTATTGAGGTTGTACCTTGGTGGGCGGGGCGATCGCCATAGGTCTTGGTATGGGTACGAGAAACACATCGTTTGGATCCCTAACACGAGATACTGTCATTGGATCGCCTTTGATTCAGTGGCATCCAGCTCTTGTGCCCGTCGTTGAACTTCTTTCTCAGCTGGCTGCATGATCGTGAAAACTCTCGAACGTTCCGATACTCACAAACCTCGGTATTCCGCAAAGAAACATCCAGCATACCCACGATCTTTCTCAATTCCCCACATCCACGGCCGTTTACACCGCTCTACCCTCTCCACCCTCTCCAAAAGCGGAATTAAATAGTCCATGCATGAATCCTCCCTGCCAAACGCGTTTAGAGCAATCGCGATTATCGAATTTATCGAACGCATGCGTGTATGCGACTATCGCATGTGAGGTACATGGCTAGATATTCGCGTACCGTGGTTTGTTTTTCCCATTCGGCCGAAAGCAGCAGTATCTCCATAGTATGCGACAGGGGACGGCCCGGTCTTTCATGCGCGAACATGAACTTGACAGAACGGTACTCGCGTGCTTGCCATGAGGAACATGTGCAGTCTGCAGTCTGCTGTCGGAGAAACAGACATCTCCGCTACCGCGCTTTGTCGTTAAGAATAGAACTTTCGACGGACAATTCTCCGGACGTAAGCAGGAAGAATTTGTGATGTCGTCTGCCCTTCTCTTATCGCACAGAAGGTGCCGACGCCTTCCGCCCGCTTACCACCTTCCGCGCTGCTCCCTTTCCTCACGATCTCCATATAACCGGTTCGTATCTGCTACGTCGCCTGCTACTTTCACGGGTAGCGTTGGTTGCAAATACGAGGTTTGGTGGGTTTCTATTTCCGGATGTGGCGATGGGTGGGTAGGAGCACTAAGGTAGCGGGTGTGGCACCAGCGGGGATCGTGTCCTTCTGCCAGCCTCGTTTTTCTCTCGACCGTGTACCTCGTACGACATCAACGACACAGGTACCGTGGTAACATGTCCTCGTGGCACGGAGGCTGGGGAGATGGCGCCAATACGGATAACCTCCCATGTGGGAATTTGTTGTGTAATGGGAATTGTGAGGTGGAGAGGAGCTATCGAGATGGGTTTGGAAAGGTTGATGTTCAAATCCAAATAGCGACCGGCTAGCGATACCGAGATGCGGAAAGATTCAATGCCACCGTATCCACCGGCACTTTCGCATACATACCGCCGTATGATGCCGTTATCGTGTGGTGGGAAAACTCTCGCCCGATGCGACCAGGACCGCCGTATTAGGTCACACAACCAGCCAACTGCCCAACCTCAGTCTGGTGACATTGAAACACGAGGTGATCAGCTTGTCGACAAGAAGGCGTATACGGTACGGTACGTCAGGGACTCGATATGACGTCTGCGTGTCGGAAGCTTCAATGCGAGGATGCAGCGCGCAGGCTAGCTCACCCGTTTTCGTCATGTTTCCAGCGATATCGACGGGCTGATCAGTGCCTGAAGCATGCTTAGTGTGAGCTTAAACGGCCGGGACATTGCTGCTACGGGCATGGTTCAAGCCTGCAGGGACAGTGCAGCGCTGCGTCTGCATGGATACGAGGAATGACGGTGGGGAACATAGGTGGGAGGGTCAATGTTACTTTGTTTAGTCGCGTTTTGTAGGTTGGAAGACGGTAGAACAGAACAAACCCCTCATACCCTGCACCGTCCGTCTGTTGGCCATTACTATAAAGGGTTCCGCGAACGGCGCTGCACAAAGGGTCATCATCCTCAGCAAACTTTCAAAAGCAATTCACAGCAAAGACTAGTTTATAACTCCCTTTACAACACTCGCTTTCGAAGTTCTTCCACACCACAACACACAAACTCGCCAAGATGAAGTACACCGTCGCTATCACCACGCTCATCGCCAGCGCCATGGCGACTGCCATCTCCTCCGACTGCCCCAAGCCCTCGCACACCGCGACCGTCACCGGCAGCGCACCTGCCTCGTCGTCGACCGCTCCTGCCGACGCCGCGCCCACCGGCTACTTCGGCGTCATCTCCTCCCGCAGCGCCTCGCCCATCCACCTCCAGTCCCTGACCGCACGCGGCGGAAAGTTCTACCTCGGCGGCGGCCCTCCCTCGTCCTACTGCCCGTCCAACCTCCCCGCCGGCGCCTGCCCTCCCGGTAACACTACTGTGCTGGCTGGCGGCCAGGGAACTCTCTCCCTTGGCGTTGTAGTCCCTGGTGGCCAGGAGGTCTACGTTGCGCCCGGCGGTGCTCTCCAATACACCACCGCCCACTCCGTCTCCAAGCCCGAGGGCTCAGACGTCACTGGCTTCAGCCGCACCGCGCCCGCTGACGGCAACGTCTACGGATACCTCGACTACGAGACTGGCTTCGTTGCCTGCCCGGCTGGCGAGGGCGAGGGATACCAGGTCTTTGGTGCCGTTGAGGACGGTGAATTCGGCGACGACTGCCTTGGCTTCACCGCTCTTGCTGGTAAGTTTTCTGCTTCTCTCAACATTTTGGATATGTGCTAACGATTCTCTAGTTGCGACCGAAGATGCTGGTGCCTGGCAATACTAGATCTCGCTCTAGCACCTGGAAATGGTGATAGTGCGGATCTTTAATGTCGATTGGATAATGAACATGAAGTGGTAGATGGAGATATCCATGCTGTACATATGACGCTCCTTAATGACCCGGGCACAAAAGTAATATAATAGTAATGTCTTGACACGATTTTGAAACGTCATTCTCTGCCTTCCAAGACTGCTCTGATGCGATTGACTTGCTCCTCAGCTGTGCCTTTCAGGCCTGTCTGCACAACTACCGTCTTATCCCTACTCTTCATGCCTTTAACAACCTCAACATCAGACTTCGCAATCCGGAGCGCACCAGCAATGACTTCCCTCACCGCCCTGTTCGCCTCTCCGTCTTTCGGCTGAGCGGCAACGCATATCTCAATGCGCTCGTCAGAGACCGCTGCGATGCCTTCGCGTTGCGCACTAACCCCAGGCTTGACATGACACAGCAACTGAACAGTTCCTGAGCAGATCTTTGCGGACTTGGAAGCCACGAAACGGATTGCGGGACCGGACATTAGCGGCGTTGGCGTTGGCGTTGAACACGGTAGAGTGCATGTGACTGCGATGAACGATGCGTTGGAAAGGTCAGCTGGCTTCGCGTGCGGACCTCAGCATGCGGCTGAACCGGTAAAGCCGATCGCAGCCGCCCATTCCACGCCGGGATTAGACCCCTTCCCGCCCAACCAATCGCTTTTCCAGTGCACCCCCGAGCCATCCCATCAGCAACAGCGACCCTCTACACAGCCGTAATCAACAAATACATACACAGTTTCACTGTTCCACAGCATGCGCAAAAGCCACGTTGACACCACCCATCCCACCTCCCTAAAGCGTGCTGGCGCGCAACCGGGGCCGGTAGTGGGGGCATTCTTACGGTACCGGTCCTAAGATAAAGACTACTTCCCCTAAGTGATAAATTTGACGAGAGCTTCATCAGAGCTTCCCTTAAGTACAGGTGCACACGATGGAGGGAAAATTCAGCAACACGGAATTAGGTAAGAGATTGTAAGCGTATCCGGCGCAGATAAAATGCATAAAAGGCTGCCCGCCCTCGGTTTTGGGTTGGTTTCTGCATATTTCGCATTTCTTCGACTTCTTGACAGAGTTGGGATTACTGTAGAGTGTTGTTGTACGCATTGCGATATTAGCACTTTTTTGCATTGCTAGATTGAAGGACATTTTACTATTGGTATACGAATTCACAGCAAAAGGTAAGAGACAACTGCAATTGCTTTTGATGACGTGGTTTGCGACGTGGTGGTTTGCTATCTAGAAGTCGCACTTCTGCAACAACCAACCCACGTACAATCCCATCTTTCCCACAGCTCTGCCCACTCCACGCAACAAATCACATGACTAACCTCACCCCCAGCAAAATGACTTCCGCACCCACACTACAGCCCAAGTTCCTGCCGAACAAGCATGACCTAGGCATCGTCGCAGTCGGCTTCAGCGGCGGCCAGGTAAGCCCATCCACCACCACACCTCTTTCCCCAAAAATAATTGACCAACCTTACCCCATAGCCCAAAGCCGGCGTCGACGCCGCCCCCATGGCCCTCATCGAAAACGGCCTCATCAAGCAACTAGAACAAGACCTCGACTTCAACGTCACCTACGACAACCAAGTCCACAACTACTCCTCGCTCCGCCCCGCCTCCGACCCCGAAGTCCGCAAGATGAAACAACCCAGATTCGTGTCGGCCGTAACAAAGCAAGTCTCCGACCAAGTCTACGCCCACGCCAAAACAGGAAAACTCGTGCTAACCCTCGGCGGCGACCACTCCATCGCCATCGGCACCGTCTCTGGGACTGCGAAAGCGGTGAGGGAACGGTTGGGCAAGGAGATTGCGGTTATCTGGGTGGATGCGCATGCGGATATTAATACGCCTGAGTCGAGCGAAAGCGGGAATATTCATGGGATGCCGGTTGCCTTTTTGGCGGATCTTGTGGACAAGAAGGAGGAGTTGACGGAGGATGTTTTTGGGTGGTTGAAGGAGGAGCATCGGATTAGTCCGAAGAAGTTGGTGTATATCGGGTTGAGGGATATTGATAAGGGGGAGAAGAAGATTTTGAGGGAACAGGGGATTAAGGCGTACAGTATGCACGAGATCGACAAGTACGTTTGCCGGTTTTTAGAACTTTGGAAATGGTTGCTAACAGCACGATAGGCACGGTATCGGCAAAGTCATGGACATGGCACTGGGTTGGATCGGAAGCGACACGCCCATCCATCTTTCCTTCGACGTCGATGCTTTGGATCCCCAGTGGGCGCCCAGCACCGGTACGCCCGTACGTGGTGGTTTGACGCTGCGCGAGGGCGACTTCATCGCTGAGTGCGTGGCTGAGACTGGTCAGCTCATTGCGCTGGATCTTGTGGAGGTTAACCCTAGCCTTGATGCTGAGGGTGCGGGTGATACGGTTCGCGCTGGTGTTTCGATTGTGAGGTGCGCGCTTGGTGATACGCTTTTGTAAGCATGGTCGATTGGCGGAGTTCTAGGCATTTGGTCAGGGTAGATATAGATGGTGTTGTTAGACGAGCAATGATGCAAGTTCATACAATATCCATATTGCATATCGTGACGCTTTGTCGCTCTTTCAATGAGTATTAATGAGTTATGCTTCAGAGGTATTTGTACTATCAACACCAAAACCGGGATGCAGAGCTCCGTTCCCTGTTGATACTTCTACACTAGCTGTGATGGCATATTGACTAAAACTTGAAGTAAGAAGCAAAGAACTAAGGCCAATACTAATATTCATATACAACCGTCCGTGGTTTATGACTACTCCTTGGAGCCCACCAAACGTTTTCCGGTCCATACCGAAATGAGTGTCCTTCAGATATTTCATCATTTCGCCGCCGATCGTCGAAGTCTTCCTCGTCTCTAGAGTCTGCTCTTCTGTCGGGCTCGGGTTTCGAGGAGCTTTCCCTCGCGGAGCCTGTTGTTGCTCGTTTGGCAGTCTTAGGCCGACTTGACCCACGCGCGCCGTCTTGATCAAATCTAATTGGGTGTGACAAATAGCAATCCAAACTTGAGCGGGGGTTTCCCTGGTCCCGGTAAAGCGATAGAGGCTTCGGACTTTGCCCTGGAAAATGATAATCTCCAGCCTCTAGATCTGCAGGCGGCGTGGTTCGAAAGTCGTCGTATGGTTCCTTGTAGCCAGGCGGCGGGTATGGGTAGTGGAATGTCTCAATTTTGGTAGATCCGTTGGACGGGGGACGCTCCCCTGGGGGCGTGGTTCGATGGTAGTCATATGGGATGTAGCCAGGTGGCGGAGTCGGGTAGCCGGTTCTTTTGATCTTTGTAGAGCCTTTGGACGGGGGAGGCTGCCTCGGTAACGGCGATGGGGGGTGTCGTGGCTCTGCATCAGATTCGGTGTCCTGATAAACAATCTTCCAACAATTTACGTGCGACGATAATCCATTATTGAGCAGTTTGATTTGCGATCCCAACGGTCTCTTGCACTGAGAGCAGGGGTGGAGTTCTATCCAAGAACCTTTTCCGGGATTGGTTCTGAAGAAACGTGTTTGACCATCTTCCTTTACTACGTAAAAAGAATAACGCTGTAGGCAATGCTCAATGGCTTTGAAGAGACTCTCGATTTGACCGTAGTTTCGAGGAGGTAGATCGACCTTGTCTGGATGTTGCCCTACCAATTCGTTTTCGATGGACCCGATAGCGGTGGCAAATACCTCGCCGTTGGATTTGTACAGCAGCTCAAGAACTTTGCGAGCATAGCGGAGACCCATGTGGCACAGTTCGCTTTTCCGGCAAAATACTTCGAATGGATCTTTGCAATCAGAACATCTGCGGGCGTGCATCTCGAAGTCAGTGGCAGCCTTGAGCTCAGAGTAGTGGATTTGGCGTGGCATCAAGGCCGCCGTTTCAGTGGCACCTTCGCCAGTTGTGTTGCTGGGAGGGCGTGGTATTTGCTGTATCACTGCAGGCGCACCGTGTTGTCTCTGCATATGCAGTCTGAACATATCTGACTGAGAGTACCGCTTATAACAGCCTCCAACAGGACACAAATAACGTGATCGATGCTGATAAGACCCTGTCTCTGTGCACCAATTCCGAATGTGATGTGCTAGGTTTTTGACTGCATCCGCACCTTTCAGTACAGCGCCGCAGCTATACGGACAGTGCACGCTATACTTAGCATCAGTCTGAGAATTCTCTGGCGACTGGATCGGATCATCTCCGAAGGTGTGAGTAGCAAGTTCGCCTTGAGAGTTGGTCTGGTCATGATCCGACTCATCACTCGAAGCCATTGTCCCGTCGATCGAAGATATGCGTGGCATCCAACCATGCTTTTGTCTTGTCTTAGCATTGTTTGCATCATCTGAACGGTCGTCGTCTACGACGGGTCCCCGATGGGCGCGCGTGGACCATTTGCTTTCTACGCTGCCATGATCAGATAGACCATCTACAATGCCCTCGGCTTGTTGATCTGGCTTCTGAAGAAGGCGTGCATCTGTTTCTTCCGCCGACGACTCGCTCTCAGTCTCGCAATACGGTATAGGAGGATAAGCGCGTTGAAGGATCGGGCTCAAAGAGACTTGTGCTTCAGCATCTTCTATTATAATCTCCGAAATGCTTTGAGCCAGATCTGGCCCCTCGTGTGCCTCTTCAATTTTCCTGGAGTCAGGTGCGCCATGAGTTTGCGAGTGAACTAGGAGTGTGTCTTCTTCATCTTCGGCAGACGTCCATTCAATTTCTGAGGTATCCTCGGCCGATTGAAGGCAACATATGCCTTGAAACATGTGCTGCACATTCGGGTCCATGCAGGCTTCTTCGATGTGGTCCTCAAGCACATGGACGTTCCAACGTTCCGTTGGCTTCTTTCGTAACATCTTCTCAATCCAGGTCGACGGAATCAGGTCGCTTGATGGCCCTGCTGACGACCGAAGGACATTGATCCAACCCGTGATGGCTTCAAGGTTTGAGTGATAGCTATTCGCGCATGAGCCATGAGCGGTCATGTATGTTTTCAACTCCTCAAGCGTGCGGGATCGAAGGACTGTCCACATTTCGAGGAATACGCAGCCGAAGGACCAGATATCAGACGATGAGTTGCGTTCAGTGTAGGCCATAACTTCGGGAGCGCAATAACGGGGAGTTGTAGGCGCTGCTGTCGCTGTGATGCTACTGCCACTGCTGGACCAATCGAGAGCTGTTCCGAAGTCAGTGAAGTAGACCTGGTCGCCTTTAATGAGCACATTTGACGGTTTGATGTCCTTGTGTCGGATACGGTTGTCGTGCAGATAGCATAGCGCGGAGGTTAGACAGCCAAAAAAAGGCCTTAGGAAGGATCGAGAGTTCTCGTCAAAGTCCGTTTTCTCCAGAAACGTCTGCAGATTCGCATCGGCTACCGGGAGCATGACGATGGCTACGAATCTCTTGTCCGTATAACTGCCGACCAACTCAACGAGGTGCTTGTGAGATAACTTTTTGAGATTCCACAGCTCTTTCGTGAAGTCTTTCAAGACTTGTTTATCCTTCTTAAAGGTCTTTCCTCTCAAGATGAGCTTGCGTGCGTACTCCTTATGACTTATTGTGCTGACCACGCGATCGACGTATCCGAATCCACCCTTGCCCAACTCTCCGACCTTCTTGAAAGGTACCTCTGTAGAATCGCTGAAGTGTCCGTGAGGCGCATGTCGCTCAAGATTCAGCGCCTCCCGGTTGTATACGAGGTGTTGCAGCTCGAGGAACTTGAGTCGTGCAGAGTGATCGCTCAGCGCCTCCGGTAGCGTGCTCTTGGTGAATGGGAAGTAGACATCTGTAATGTCGCTGTCAATGAATGCGTCAATCGTGTCTAGTTGGCCAATCTTCCTGAGAATGCTATAAAGCCTGGGACACCGGCTCCAGCGCTCTCGTGCACAGCGAGTCAACACGTCTGCGATGTCGCGAATGTCGTTCTCGGTGAAGGGCGTCAACGTCTCTTTAGCGTTGTGAGGGAACCATCTCCGTAAGAGGTCCTCCTCGAAGCCTTGCTGTGCCATTTGGCGAGTCCGTCCAGTCGGAAGTCGCTATGCGCACGGCGCCCCGTATAGGCCAGCGTCGCGAAACGCATAAGGAGTTGTTCCAGTAAAGTTGAACTGCGTATCTCATCTGCGAGCGACAATGGAAGTCGTCATAGTTTTACGGTAGTAACAGGACGAGTGGCGAGGCAGGCCAGCGTCTATGTGAGACGAAGTTGAGAGGGGTAGTAGGCACCGCCCCCAATCGTGCAGGTCAGCTCCTGCAGCAACCCTGCATCCATTCGTCGTTGAACAGATCCAAGCGAGATGCGCCACAACACTCAGCCTCCTCGAATGTGACATGCAGTGTCGCCATCTCGTCCATTGTCGAAGCTTTTTCTGGGCTGGAATATGCGCGAAACTTATTCCTTGAAGAACTATTGCTGAGCTACAAGCTATTCGACTGCTCAAAGCGGCTGTGTCGCGATCCCACTTGTGTTATTGATGGTACCTACGTAGACTCTTCTCGGTCAATAGATGCGCAGATATCCTGTCGCTACTAGAAGCATTGCGCAGCACTATCTTGCGTAGACTGATAAGATCTGTTGCGAAAATGTTGTGGTGTTGCTCGTCACGAATTGGGTCGGGAAGGAGCTTTCCTCAGGGCGTGACGCCCTAGCCCAAATTCGGCGCAGCACTAACGATGAGAACAAACACGAGTTCCTTTTAGCTAGGATTCGGGATATGACATTGAACTGGAGAAGGATGTTATTGGAGAGATAACACATTTGAACTATGTCGGTCGCATCACGGGACTCACGCGACCTCACGGCCCTTTTCGTCGGTGCTTACCACACCCACCAACTCTACTCTTACCTTGACTACACTCCCCTCCCTGGTACGGGTGCCTAGCGTTGTTCTCTCTGTTCTCAAATTCTGATTTGCTAAACCCTTGTGCGTGGCCTTTGCCACCCTGGCGAGGGGCTTTGCTGTTGGCTCGGCAAGAACCTCAAAAACCACGCCAGGCACCCGTACCAGGGGGGGGAGTGTACACCACCCGGCACATTGTCGCATCCTGTATTGCCCAAGTCGTTCATGCTTCGCGCAATCAAATCTCTTGTTCTACAATCACATGTGGGAACCTTCCTCGGCAACATTCGGCGCGTCAAGCTTGCAAAAGCCATACGTCATGGCGTCAACGCCGACTTCCGTTGGTCGACCCGCAAGCACCCGGCGAGTGGGTGGGTGTCGATAAATAAAACTTTAGTCTTGATAAACACTCCTTTGGTTCAATATTCAAGGAGTGCAATTGACACTTTGATTGCCAAGACTGAACAATGTTGTCGCCGGCTCGTATGTCGCTGTTGCCGGGTGGTGTTAGGGAACTGGTGTCTGCGCCTACGATTAGGTCGCGTACGGCATCGCTGTGTCGAACAGGAGCTTTGATAAGCGGAAAGTATGGGAAGAGCTTGGAACAAAAACGGATGATTACGATTGAGCAATTGGATAAGAGGAGAGATAGTACGTTGTTCTCTTTGCTCAGCCTACCTCTCGTACAAGACCCCAGATATTAACAACCCCATCCCAGACCGCGAGCGCGTAGTCATCCTAGGATCCGGCTGGGCGGGCTTCACAGTCGCCCGCAGTCTCGACTCCTCAAAATTCCAAACCCTCGTCGTATCGCCACGATCCTACTTTGCCTTCACGCCTCTCCTTGCCTCCACCGCAGTCGGTACCTTGGAATTCCGGACCGCGCTCGAACCCGTGCGCAGCCGACGAACCAAAGTCGACTTCTTCCAAGGATGGGCCGACGATGTCGATTTCAAGAACAGGACCATTACGATTGAAGAGGCGGTTGACGATCCGAAGCAAGGTGTTGCATTAACCACGGATCGACATGCTGGGGAGACAGCGGAAGAGAGGGAGGCGGAGAAGAAGAAGGAAGCGAAAGTGGGGAAGCTGTTTGATGTCGAGTACGACAAGTTGATTGTGACGGTGGGTTGCTACAGTCAGACTTTCGGTACGCCGGGTGTTAAAGAACATGCCTTCTTCCTCAAAGACGTGGGTGACGCGCGCCGCATCCGAAATCGCATCTTAGCATGCTTCGAAGGAGCGGCACTACCCACCACCTCCATCGAAATGAAGAAGCAGCTCCTTAACTTCGCCGTCGTAGGCGGTGGACCCACCGGCATCGAATTCAGCGCGGAACTACACGATCTGATCAACGAGGATATGAAGAAGCTGTACCCGGAACTCGTTCAGTACCACAAGATTACTGTTTACGATGTCGCGGAGAAGGTACTTCCAATGTTCGACCAGAAACTCGCGGGGTATGCGATGCAGAAGTTCAAGCGTAAGGGCATTGATATCAAGACGAGCCATCATGTTGAGGAGCTCAGACCGGGGGCGCCTGCCGAAAGGAGCTTTTCGGATGATGTGGATGATTATCATTTGTATACGCTCAAGGTGAAAGAGGAGGGCGAGATTGGCGTGGGCATGTGTGTATGGAGTAAGTCTCCCATCTCTTTCAAATCCTCACGCTTCACCCAGAAGTATGAGACAACAACACTAACCCCACCCCAGGCACAGGACTAATGCAAAACCCCTTCGTCGACCACGCCCTCTCTTCCGTCCGCGAAGCACCCACAGACCTCTACCTCCCCTCCTCCTCTTCCACCTCATCTCCTCAACCCACCACCACTCCAGGCAAAGAAGTAAAATGGATAGTAAAGAAAGACTCTAAATCCGGATCCATCATAACAGACGACCACCTCCGCGTCAAGCTCATTCCTTCTACCTCCTCAGGAAAGTCAGGAGAACAATCAGGAGAGGTAGCACAAGAAGCAGTCCACCCCTCCGTCTTCGCCCTCGGCGACTGCGGAATAATCGAATCAACAACCTACCCCGCAACCGCGCAAGTCGCGTCTCAAAAAGCCTTCTGGTTGGCAAAACGGCTGAACAACGGTTCCTTATCCACTCCTCCCTCTCCATCATCACCCTCATCTCTACCTTCTACTTCAAAGGGCTTCACATACCGCGACCTGGGCACTTTGGCCTACATAGGTAACTGGAATGCGTTGTTCCAAGGCGGCGGGAAATGGGGTGGAAGGTTACAAGGGTATGTAGCGTGGATTATTTGGCGGGGAGCGTATTTGACGCGGACGGTGAGTTGGCGGAATAAGGTGCTTGTGCCGGTTTATTGGGTTGTTAATTGGGTTTTTGGGAGGGATGTTTCGAGGTTTTAGGGGGGTGTTGTGGTACTGTGTAATGTGTAGGATGGAGCTTTGGTTCGGTTGGTCAAGGGGATGTAGATGTGTCTCCTAAACCTCTTTGAGTAAATCTACGGAGTGATGACACTACTATAGAACAAGACATGAGATACTATGGAGGGGCCAGTTTACACTGGCTCAGGTTTGAGGGCCGTAGGTGCAAAGACTAACTACCACTCAGCCCGTGCTAATCTCGGTATTTCAGTATGCAGGCCATCCTTGGAACTATGGGTTGTAAAGACCAACGCGTTAATTGTGTGAACGGCACATCTCCGCCAACCACGTGCCCTCGCGCCGCGCTAACCTCATGCGACAACCCGGCCCAAGCTCTTCCCTTCCCCACACGCATGTGCCGGCGGCCCCTCGACGCGTCGTCACCGTGCCAGCCCAATGGCCCCCGATGTAGCCTCCATGACCTCGACGCCCTCCACGCCTGCCTTGAAGCCATCGCAGAAACCCCCCTCCGGCCCCAACGTCCTCGAAGTCGTCTTCGGCTCGCTGCTCATCCAGCCGTGGTACCCGTCTTTCTACCCCGAGGAGCTTGTAGGCCGACGCGTAGAGCGGCTGTATGTGTGCCAATGGTGCTTCAAGTATAGCAAAGAGTTGGTGGGGTTTATTGGGCATCTGGTAAGCTTTTAGACGGATATGCGCTGCGTGTGAGGGTTGGATTGGGAAGCTGATGAGGTGTAGAAAGCATGTCCTCTGCGCAATACACCACCCCCGGGCGTGAACGTTTACACGAAGGATAACTACTCGCTATACGAGATCGACGGCGAGAAACACAAGCTCTACGCACAGAACCTATCGCTCTTCGCCAAGCTCTTCCTTGATACCAAATCCGTCTTCTACGACGTTACAACGTTCCTATACTACCTCCTCGTCGCGCACAACCCCACACCAGAGATACCGAATACCAGTTTCGGCGACGATGCAGAGGCGAGTGGAGTCGGTGCGCAAGGACAAGTCGTGGGCTTCTTCAGCAAAGAGAAGATGAGCTGGGACAACAACAATCTCGCATGCATCCTGGTGTTTCCGCCATGGCAGAAACAAGGGCTGGGGCAGATACTCATGGGCGCGAGCTATGAGATGAGTAGACGGGAAGAGAGGCTGGGTGGGCCCGAGAAACGTAGGTCGACGTTTTTGTCCGCGCATGGTACCTCTGCTAACACTACTACTACTACAGCGCTGTCGGATCTCGGTCGCATCGCATATATACATTACTGGTCGCAAACGCTCGCTCGGACGATCCTGGCTTGCCCTTCTAAGAAAACACTTACAGTGCAAGATCTGCGCGAGAAGACGTACATTGTACCCGAGGATATCATTGCGACATTACAGGCTATGGACGTGCTGGAGCAGAAGAAGAAAGGAGGTGCCGACGCTGTCATCAACAAAGCGAGGGTAAGAGCTTGGGCAGATACACACAAGGTGGACCTGAAGACAATTCCCGTCGACCCCGATGCTTTTGTCATGAGGGAAGTGAGCCGAAGTGTGAGCGAGGAGTCGTGAGGCTTGTAGACGGAGTAGATGTAGAAGTGTGAGATACCCAGAATCTATTAGTTTGATTGAGCTCAGAAAGCCGAAGGAGAGGCTTCTCTATATTGTTATCTGGGACGGCTAGGTGAACAGGAATATCACAGTCGTACTCTCGTACCCGGGATCGATCACCCGCTGGGATCTCGTATGCCACCTCTACCTTCCCTGGAATGTCGACTTCCCATTCAACCGTTGGCGCACAGCACACTCCGTAGTCAGCCACTCCTCTACTTGCTTTCCGAAGTGTTTAGTCTCACGTTTGTCCAACCGTATCTTCAGCATAGCAATAAGTCCGATACTATAGATGCATGAGTGAACTTTCTAAGAATAAGATTTGTCGATCAAGATCAACGGGATACGCGTTCCATTTTCGTGGCGTTGACGTTTCCCCTGTTCTTGGCTACAATGCTTGCATATATCACTATGGTAGATCAATCGTGTTACTACTGAACTTTATCGCAGGTTCAGCGCCTGTCAGGCAGGCAAAAATCGCGGGGGTTGTTTCAACACCAGCGATCATATGATCTGGATCTAGATGAGCATATTCGACGAGATGGACGTGGAGGAGAGCCGAGTGTTCATGTGTGGAAAAAGGCATATTTGGCATGTTGAAGACGTGAGTGGTAGGGAATAGCTGCTCCACTGTTTCCTTCCTATATTCAGTGTCGTGTCTATACTCTTCCATTGACGAAAGTTGGAGAGGACAGTTTGGGCCCAAGCATGAAAAATCTACTGGCAAGAGTTGGACATGGGCGTGGTGTTTTCTGTCCTTGGGGGTCATCTCTCGCTCTATCATGGACTGCAATCGGCAGCTGCGAATCGATTCACACACAGTGTGCATCAAAAATACTAGACGAAGTCATCGACCCATAGCTATTTTCGTTGTCGTGAAATCGACATACCGTCGAAACGCCAAAGACGTCATGCATAAGTTCGTCGGTCTCCGAATCTACTCGCCTTGACAAGTTGAAACTTGGCGTGGAGTAAGCCTGACTTCTAGAATCTCAAGCCTGATCTTTGCCAGGATACCCAGCACGGGGAATGATCTCGCGGTGAAACGCGAGAGCGAGCAAGTGGTGTGAACCAGATGGCAGAACTGCACTGCTCACCTTGACAATCCTGGTTCGGGGTTGCAGTAGCTTGTTGACGTGGCAGTGAGTGAGCAGCGGAGGACCATGGGCTTGTTAACGGATTAACGAACCGCCCCGGGACAATAGAAAAGTTGCTTCACCACTGGACAGAGTTTGGTATGCGATAGCATCATCACGATGCGGGTCGACGGATTAGACAGACTGTGGAAGCGTAGAGGAAGAGAGGGCACGCGGTGATGGGGCCCACATAGTGGGGTATTCGATCGCTTGACGGGCTCAACGGGACGTCATTGGGTACACGCGCGGCACTTCCGGTGCACACCCGGTCAGCTCTGCCAACGTTAACTGCGCATGCATGCGCAAGGCGGTGACTGAGTGGCTGCACAATATTCTGTCGTTGCTTCTTCCAGTTCAACATGCGTTCTCCTTTGTCTCCTCCCCATTCCAAACTATACCCGCATTGCCCGTGATTATGGCGCACACCAGGGTACAGATTCAGCAGGCCTTGAGGCGTACCACGACATCCACACGATTTGCGAGCCTTGTGCCGTTCAGCCTCTAGAGTCGTACAACGTGTGCTTGTAATCGCTTCAGCATGCAAGGAATCCGCACGAAAACGTCACTTACTGTCTATATTCATCTTTTTCCCGCACACCCATCACCTACACTCCCCCGCACCGCGCCACCGCACCCCCAGTACCAGATCTACTGACGCAAGCGCCACGACTCTGCTTACACAGCTGGACCCTGTAAACAATACGTAGCATGGTGGGTAGACAATATAAACACGCTCTTTGCCTCTCTGCCCTGAACTACACGCTTGCTTTTGGAAACTGACGTAGATACTCGGGTACCTAGTCGGATCATACAGCAGCAGCCTTTGAGGGCGCTGGTTCACCTCCTCGACAGCGCAGTCCTGCTACAGGCAATCCGAAATACCACTACGACGGCCTCCATGACATAGGCACGAGTTCAGCTACTAGTGCACCACACACTAGACGTCGTCCATCACGCACCAGTTCGGGCACCAAGGGTTCCCCACTCTCGGCTTCACCGCCACGCGGCGACGACCATGAAGAGAGCGAGCAGAGATCTAAACAGCCTCGCAACACTTTGAAGAAGCTTTTAAGACGCGACTCACACCATACCGACCCTGGATCGAATTCGCAAGCCAAACAGGAAGAGTTGGATGAGGAGGGCAGTACTATCGGCTACATGCCCCGGCTCGGTCAAATAAGAGAAAGCAAGAGTAAGGTCAGCACACGCTCAAGACGACGAGGGAGCTCTGCCGTTGGTACTCCGGTCGATCCGCGGGTTCTGCGCCGCAGGCATACTGGCGACGACGCCGCGAAACGCTCACACGCACGTGGTAAACACAGCTCTCTGCAACGGCATGCTGGGAATATGGCCAACATGTCTGATCCCTCTCTGGTCTCGAGTGTGACGCAACAGTCAGATGCGTCGGGTGACAGTAACTCTACAGTAATGCAGAGACCGTACGGCGGTTATAGCCAAGTCGCCGAGTACCAAGAGTCTGAAGAAAGCCAGAGTCCGCCCGCACCCCCGGCGATGCAAAGCATCACATTCAGCAACATGGATGCCACCCAAGCGGGAGTGTTTCAGTTTCTACAATCTGAAGACACGCCTGGAAGTCCTACGCCTACGGACCTTCAGGCTATGCCTCCGTCGACTATTGCCTCGTCATCGTCTTCCTCGTCAGGCGACACTCAGCATGACGATGGACGATCATCTGTGGCGGCAGACTCACAGCATCCTGACTCCGCCATGACTTCACCAGCCTCCACGCGGCGGTCCCTCCAGACATCATCACACCAACCCAACCAGGAATATCGATCATTCAAGAAGCCGTTGTACGCCAGTAGCTTTGTGCATGGCCCTGGAGATGACGTCGAAGCCAACCAAGGAGAGGGCAGTGAAGAGGAGAGTGAAAGTGGGTCAGAGAGCGATGAGGAAGTTAATCAAGGAAACCAGATGCCCAACAAACAGCCGGCAGTAACGACCCCTCCTCGAGCTCCGTCGGCGACGTCTCATCAGAGTGATCCGCACGCCAGACGTCTCAAGCAGCAGGAACGCGAACTTGCTAGCCACATCTTCCAAAGGCCACAGCCGTACGGAGACTACCAATATGGGGCAGAGCAACACCCCTACGGCTACCCACCGATGCCGATGTACAACCAGCAAGGCTATTCTGGTGCATCTCCGGCTCCAGTGCCTGCGGCAATCAGTTCCCCACCAGCATGGGCACCTATGCCTTCATTCCCAGCTCCGCTAGCCATAGGATATGCGCCTCATCAGTCCCCGGAAGCAGTGCATGCGCATCCACTATCGATACGGCCACCTGACGGCCAGCTCCAGCACGTGCCGCCACCTTTCACCCCACATCCAGGGCAGCCGCCACTCTATCAACCGCACGCGCCACTGCCCAACCAGACCCGACAAACGGTGGTGGGATATGAACTCCTCGCCAACGAGCTTAGCGGATCGAATCAGCCCAGCTCCCATGGCCGGAAGAATCTCGTGCCCATGTACCGAAAGTTTGAGCATCTAAACCACCGCGTCTTGCTGCATCTCCAGGACGAAACGTGCGAACTCGAAGAAGAGCTGCGTCACCTAGACGAATGCATAGCCCAGATATCGCCTCGAGATGCGTCAGGGTACGCGTACCCTGCGTCGCGGCGGGGTGACGCACGCTACGGAAGTGAAATGCACTTCAAGAGGACCGAACTCCTGGGGCGCATTTACCAGAAGCTAGAGCAATACAGTAAGTTGTGGCTAAGCCGGAAGCAACGAGTCGGAACGCCATGTCAACATGGGGATCGTCGCTGCTACCGATCAAGAGAGTTCCGCTGACTCGGTACAGACAAGGCTTTATCTTCGTTTAGCAAGCTCTCCAAAAGTCTCGATCCCGCGTCTGCGGAGGATATCACAGCCTATCGCGAGTGGATGGATGAGCATGACCCGATTAATGAGGAGGAATCCCAATTTCTCGAGGAAGACGCCGACCTAGTCACTCTTCAGCGGAAAGTTCCTTCTTCCTCCTCATCTTCTTCTTCTCCTCCCAGCACGGCAGCTCCGGCTGCCGGCCAAGATCAGTCAGCAATATGGTTTCCACTAACCCTGGTACTACCCCTCATGGCGTTTGCGATAGTCCCCAGCTTGCTCGGACGGCTCCTCGTTATCGTGCTTATCGTTGGTGCGGAGCTAAAGATGGTCACGTCGACCCCTCAGCTCAGGAATATGCTGTCTACGCGTGAGTGGGCTGCGGCAGCTTCAGTGTAAGTCCTCTCTTCTCTTTCTCAAATTCCCGCCCCGGGATGCAATATCGCAACGTCTGCACCGTGACGTCTACATCCTCAAACGGGCAAGACGGGGCGCGTGGGGCGAAGAAACTCTCACCCCGTTCGGAAATTTCCAGGACATGCTTTCGGACGGAAACATGTCAGAAACGTCTTTTTACCCACGCATTATCCGGTGCCTTGGCCGGTTCCTGAGGCGCGCGCGCGCGGGTTTGCCTGCAGTTGGTGAGATGAGGACGAGGCTAACGCAAGCAGCTATTTCGGGGTGAATGTGCTCCTCGCAGCCGTGGTGCGCTGACGGGCGGGCTGAAAGTGTCGCTTGACTCGCAGGGCACATGCAGGCGCGCGTGCATGCGAGGTGGAGGAGTTTGGCGGCCACGGCGCCATGATCGCCCATGGTTTTCGCGGGCGCACGGGCCTATTTGCAGGCGGAGCAGCTGCGCAAGGCGCGTCAAGGTGTCCAGGTACCGTATGCTTCCCGCACAGCGAGTCTGACCGAGGAGATGGGCATGCAAAGTGTGGAGTCTTCGGTTTCTCGGTTTCCCGTTTTTTCTCGTTATTACTGCAGTTTTTTTTTTGCATGGTCTTCTTCTGGCGTCGCGTACTTGTACGAGATGGATGCGTGTAAAGTGCTGTACTATATGGTTCGCAGGCGTTCACTCTATTGTCCGGCACGGCGCGGCGCATAGTCATGGGAAAGAGGGTGTGAGGTGTGCATTGCAGCGCAGCTCACTAGAGATATTGGAGATTCGGCTCCATTGGCGCTCTCACCTTGGCCCCAATATTTTTCTTCGGGTCTTTTTGCTTTGTGGTCATCTAATGGTAAACTGTAAACTGTAAACGGTAAACGAGGCCCGGATATGCTGTCTCCCGCCAGCCAGTAGCGGCTACCAAAGTACTCTATCCAAAGCATGTGCCATGAGTCGCAAGGCACTGGCAGGATCAGTTCAATCTCCAGTTCTGAAGGAAGCGACGCGGAGCGGGGCAATGGCGTGATGAAAAGCTGCAGGTGATGGACAGGCGGCGGGAATGTGACGGAGTCATTTATAGACCACTGTGCAAGCAAGTGCAAGTACGGTTTGGGCAGTTGTTCCGCGGCGATCAAAAGTCTTGTGGCGCATTGTATTGGTATGGCGGTATTTGATCATCCACGTCGGCGCTAGGACGACATGGCTATCAGCGATGTTGGAGCATTACATTGCGATAGTCGTCGTTGTGCAGCGAATGTGCGCCACGTATGTTTCGAAACTTTTTTGCAGAGCGGGCGGACAAATGGTAGAGATCTTCGGACCGAGATGAGATGGTGATGGGTTGATCGACGCGGAGGACAATGTTGTGTGTACAGTACGGGTCAGTATCTATGCAGAGTAATCATGTCTTGTAGGATGCGATTGAGCGAGTCGATGGCGGCGGGTCGGACTTTGCGATGGCATGCCCTTGTCCATCGACGACGGGCGGACTGCATGCTGGGCTGGGCAATTTTCCTAGTACACTTGTGCGGGCAGTAAGGCAGGTTAGCGCTCTGGCCACCTCCACATCTCGTGCAGCCCGCCGCCACAGGCGTTGCTGGGCTCCAGGGCTGTCGGCAGCGAAGGCCTCCGGTAGCTGCACAAGTCCACGGGTTATTCACGCCGGGTGGATGGACTAAAGGTCGGGGATATTCAAATGTTGACCATGTGATGAGATGCAGGCTACAAGTCAATGTAGAGAGCGTCGGGCTTGACGTGTGCTAGTCGGGCTTAGCCAGGAACCAGCTTGGTCGGTTGGGCGCGGACCACGTTGCTGCTTCAGGCACGTCGAGGTGGTGGTTCAGGGGCAGGCGAGCAGCTGACGACGGTTTCGCACCCATGCCGACTCCATGGCCTTGCTATCTGGCGCGCGCAGGCTGGTGGGTGGCCGTTTGCCCCTGCCTCGTTTGACGTCCCACCTGCGGCCTCCACATGCTTGGCCCTCTCCACTCTGCAAGACACTGAAACACCCATTCAGACCATCTCCTACTACTCCCACAGACTATACTACTCCCAGGTGGACACTGCCTGCAAGTCACTTTCACTCTCCCCTCCCGCACCAAGTATCCCCCACCCCCGCCGTTGCTGTCACCGTCACTGCCACTGTCGCGGTCGCTCCTGCCATCTGCATCTGAAGCGGAAGTCGCGCCATCTGGAATGTCGCAGCCTGCCCATTGTCTCCCACCACTCACCGTCTGAGCTACCCCTCGCCCTCGTCGCGACTCCCGGTGACTGAGGCACCCCCTAAATTAATCCAACCAACACCCACGCTGCCTGCACACCACGGCCCTGCGCTGCACTCTGCACCACCCGCGACCTCTCGCTGGACGGGCCCTCCCGCTGCAATTCCCCCGTCGTAGTAGCTGCAATCCCCGTCGCCGTCGCTGATTGACCCAACCCGCCCGACCGCGACCGCGCACACAAAGAAACAAAGTCTCCGTCTCCGCCCTGCCCGTCGCCCTCGCCGCGACACCCCCGACCAGCCATGGCCGTCTCTATGCTGCATGCTCCCTCGCGCGCCTCGACGTCGTCCTCGTCGTCGTTCGTCCCCGTCTCGCGCCAGAACACAATGTCGTCGCACGATGGCTCGCGCTCGGTGCGCCAGTCGAAGCGCTACTCCGTCACAGCCCTGTACCTGTCCATGTCCGCCAAAGACAAGGAGCTCGAGATTGAAGATGACCTGGCCCGAGGTACGCCGCCATTCATTCGCAATATACTACAATAAACTAACCCTCGCAGCTCAGAAGATACTCCGCGAACTCAAGGCCAAGATCTCGTCGCAGTCCAAGAAGAACTTCGTCCTGGAAAAGGATGTGCGCTATCTCGACTCGCGAATAGCCCTGCTGATCCAGAACCGCATGGCATTGGAAGAGGTGCGCTCAACGCTTCTTACACCCCGCGCCTGTACTGACTATCCCGCAGCAGAATGAAGTCGCCGACCACCTGGGAGACGGCCTCGAACTCCAGGAAGGCTTCTTTCCCAACGACGAGAAGACGCAGAAGTACGGCAATCTGCTCTTCCTCCTCCAATCTGAGCCACGCCATATTGCCCATCTGTGTCGACTCGTTTCCATGGCCGAGATCGATGCCCTACTGCAGACTGTCATGTTTACAATCTACGGAAACCAGTATGAGAGCCGCGAAGAGCACTTGCTCTTGACCATGTTCCAGGTAGGTTGCGCCTCCAGCTTTGCGCATCACAACTAACCTCGCTCAGTCTGTACTCACGTATCAATTCGACAACACCCCAGACTACAGCTCGCTCCTACGTGCCAACACACCCGTCTCGCGCATGATGACCACATACACCCGCCGAGGACCCGGTCAGAGCTACCTCAAGGTCGTCTTGCAGGACAGCATCAACTCGCTCATCGAGCTGAAGGACCTCGATCTTGAGATTAACCCGCTCAAGGTATACGAGAAGATGGTCACTGAGCTCGAGATCCAGGGAACCCTTCCCGCAAACCTGCCCAAGGGCGTTACCGCAGAGCAGGCGGCCGAGAACGAGACGGTACAGAACATCATCACACCGCGAGTCAACATGCTCATGGAGATTGCCAACAACTTCCTCACAACCATCATCAAAGGCCTCGAGGAGACGCCATACGGCATCCGATGGATATGCAAGCAGATTCGAAGTCTGTCGAGACGAAAGTACCCTGATGCCCAGGACCAGACCATTTGCACTCTCATCGGAGGCTTCTTCTTCCTGCGCTTCATCAACCCCGCCATCGTTACCCCAAGATCATACATGCTCATCGATGTGCTGCCAGCAGAAAACCCCAAGCGGACACTAACGTATATCGCCAAGATGCTGCAGAATCTCGCAAACAAGCCATCGTATGCCAAGGAGCCATACATGGTCAAGCTGCAGCCGTTCATCCACCAGAACAAGGAGCGAATCAACAAGTTTCTGTTGGACCTGTGCGAGGTACAGGACTTTTACGATACTCTCGAGATGGACAACTACGTTGCTCTGTCTAAGAAGGATCTAGAGCTCTCGATTACCCTGAACGAAGTCTATGCGACGCACTCGCTCTTGGAGCGACATGCGGCTGAGCTGGTAAGCAATCACACATCCATGCGCACTGCCGTACTAACATTACCAGGCCAAAGAAGACAGCTCGCATCTAGGCGTCATTCTCAACGAGCTCGGCTCTGCGCCAGCACAGCTTCCCCGAAAAGAGAACAGAGCCATCAACCTCCCGCTATTCAGCAAATGGGAAACCCCGCTTGACGATCTGACCGCAGCGCTCGACATTACGCAAGAAGAGATCTTCTTCATGGAAGCCAAGTCGACCTTCGTCATGATCCTTCGTTCGCTTCCTTCCAACACTTCCATCACGCGACGGCCATTGCGCCTCGACAGGATTGCGGAAGCAGCTGCCACGACCAAGAACGACTCTGTCATGGTCAAGAAGGGTATCCGTAGCATGGAGCTGCTCAGCCAACTGCAGGATCTTGGCGTGATTGACAAGGAAGACGGCTTCTCATTGCTGCGAGACGAGGTCGAACAAGAGCTGGTACACTTGGGCTCCATGAAGGAAAAGGTCATTGAAGAGACACGGAAGCTCGAGGAAGTGTTCCGCACCATTCGCGACCACAATGGCTTCCTAGTCAGCCAGCTTGACACGTACAAGTCGTACCTCCACAACGTCCGCAGTCAATCGGAAGGCAAGACAAGGAAACAGCAAAAACACCAAGTCCTCGGACCCTACAAATTCACCCACCAGCAGCTCGAGCGAGAAGGCGTGATTCAGAAGAGTAATGTCCCGGAGAATAGGAGAGCCAACATTTACTTCAACTTCACGAGCCCGCTCCCCGGCACCTTTGTCATCTCCCTCCACTACAAAGGGCGGAATCGCGGTCTTCTCGAGCTCGACCTCAAGCTCGACGATCTGCTGGAGATGCAAAAGGACAACCAAGAAGATCTGGACCTCGAATATGTCCAGTTCAACGTGACCAAGGTACTGGTCCTCCTCAATAAGCGATTTGCACGTAAGAAGGGATGGTAGATTCGTCTCCTCCCTGCGCGCGACATTGCGTACACCACGTCACGAAAAAGATACGATACCCCCGATTATTACTACGTCTTTCCTGCTGTTTGACGCCCCGACACCATCTACCTACACTCATTTCCCGATTCCTTTCTTCATTACTACCCACAACAACGCGGAATAAAAAACCCCGTCTCTACGAATCATCTAGTCATCAGCCCGGAGTACAGGCGTATATTGGGCGCAATCTCCTATATTTTCGAGGATACCCCCACCCCCGGTGAAAGGACTGGTTTGGGCTGCTGCTGAGGGATACGGTGGACATGTCTGATTCCGTTTTTCGCAGTTTACTTCCTTTTTGGTGGTTGTTCTGCTGCGATGGTTTTGTTTTGTTTTTGGTTTCTAGCGCGCTCTGTTTATTATGGAGGTTATGCCAGTCCTTTTTGTTGTTGATGTGCTTTTTCTCATAACCTTTTCAAAGTCTCTCGCTACTAATTACGAGTTCGTCGGCAGGTATCCGAAGTTCCTACCTCGCTGCTGTTTTGATTGGCAGTTTTCATCAGAGTCCTTATTTCTTGCGAGCGAACACACGAGCGATATCCACAGTTGGTTGTTTTGTACGATATATAGGAACGCGTATGCGAGTATGCGATGCGATGGTGTTTTTGGAAGCAATCTGCGCAGTTGCGACTGATGCAGAGTGGGCTGGTTGTGTGGTTTATCTTGTCCCTCCCAATGGAATTGAGCGTTTGTAGCTCGTCATTTTGATACTTCTATCTATGTGTGGTTTCTCGTGTGTGATGTACGCGAAGTAATGTTGACAAGACTATTCACCTTGATGAACAGCTCAGTGGTGCATAGCATGGATATGCATGCGTTGTTTTCGATGCGCACGTCAGGTACGGACCGACAGGGCGATAACGGCACCCTCGTCGCTACGTCACCTGTCTCGCCCAGTGTACCCGAATGACCTGATTCTCCCCCACATATTCGCAATCGCAATCGTGAGTCTAGCATGTGCAATCGGATAATAGCCAGAATGATGAATGCACTCGATTGATCCAGCGGAAATCGTGCCGAATGTCGTCGGCTTCACCACTCGACACTACCTAGGTATACCATGAAGATAGATAAGAAGCACATAGATAACAGCTATCCTTCCCTACAGCACCTAGGTGTCTAATGCATGCATGCATCATGCGAGATGGCAACCACGCAACACACCCGTGGCCACCTCATGCACACGCAAGACGCAAGACGCAAGCAAGACACCAAGGTGCGTGGGTGCCAGGCCCAGGTGCGGAGCGGGTGCCTGGTCACACGTGCCCCACGCCGATACAGTGAGGCGTGAGCGGAATGTCGGAATGTAGGCAGCTGGCCAATCACAGCGCTACACACTCGCGGCCGATCGACAAGGGCGGACGCGAGTCCGGGGTCTGCGGTGGAGAGGAGTCAGGCAGACGCGAATGTACGGGTTGCGAGAGGGCGCGGACGCGGACTGGGCGGACTGGACTGGGGCTGGGGCTATACCGCGGACGGCGGGTTGGGGTGTCCGAGGGTATGACTGTTACTCCTCGTTGTTCTTCCTCTCTTCTACTTGTTCTCTGGTCTTTCGGGTAATTGCATGTTTGATTGACTGAGTAACGGCTGTTCTGCTGGTCTGCTTGGTCCTTATCTCCATCACTACCTACCGCTACATCTACCTACCCCCCCGATCGAACGTCATGTCGTCCTCATCCACCGCCATCGCGATACCAAAGCGCAAGGGCAAGGGCCCTGCGTCTTCTTCTCACCACCACCATCACCACCACTCCTCCTCCTCATCATCCTCGTTCGCGGCTTCCACGCCCTCGACGCCGAATACCTACAACTACAACTACAACTTCACACCGTCTTCGAACCGCTACTCATACAGTAGTAGTGGTGCGGGGGGTAGTGGTAGCTATGGCTCCACACCTTCTACGTCGTCTGGTAGCCCTCAGAGCGGTTCCCTAAGCAGCGCACGCAGGCATAGTCTGATGAGCGAGACGTTTTCGCGGCAGGAACATACTGTTATTAATGTGGGGGAAGAGGAGGGGGAGGGTGCGCTGAGGCTGATTACGTGTGTTAAGGCTAGCCAGGGGTTTGATTGGAATATGGGTATGTGCTTTTCCTTCTTCTCGATTCTTTCTTCGCGGTGGAGGGGAGAGGGTTTGGGGTACGGGCTGGACGATGGTTACAAGGATTAGGATTTGGATTTGGGCTAATGATGGTGTGTACGACAGAGATGTTCCTCCCTTCCTACGTCGACTACCACTTCGATGATCTCGAGCGCCGACAGGATCCTGTGAAGGATATTATTGTTACGGATGAGGAGGTTAGGAATATGTTTCCGGAATAAGAAGCTGGGTGGGTGAGACGGGCGGGGTGGAGTGCCTGTGCGGAGATGCGTGGGCATGATACAAGCGCAAGTTCTCAGGAGATTGAGGCACTACACAAACTGTAGTGGGTCTTGCAGGATGTAGAGAGCCTTGTAACGGTACAACGCTCTCTACATCCTGCAAAGCCCTCTACACATTGTGTGGTATTCTAATTCTCCTGAGAACTGGCGCGTGGTAATGGATGTGCATATGCTTTGGCATTTTATGGATTACGCGGTATTGAAGTCATGTTTATATGGGTTGGGAGAGGCGTTTGGTATGGAATCATGGGCGTTTGGATTGAGGGCTGTATATCATGAGATTGGACTGGATGGGTTATGGCGTTAAGGGATGCGTTCACTCGCTGCTTATGGGGTTGAGGGATTATCTATAAGGATGTATCTCAAATCAAACAAATCACATTTAACGATACATTATCCTGTATCCAACTGTACCGACTGCGTTGTTCGAGTGCAGCTTCGAGGGACGCAGCAGCCCCACACCTCGGCCCCGATAAGGCGGGCTGATAAGGCGAAGACGCGCGCGGTCCACGTTCCGCGTTCGCAAACAAGAACCATAACAAAGTCAACCACCACAACGACAACCCGCATTCCACGACACGAGACGCTGCTACTACCCAGAACAGCCCCAAAACAATCTTCCGCGCCAATCGTACAATCAACTACAAGACCGCACTCGACCTACGCACCCCGCTACACCGCGCCCGCGCAACAACAACCCTCACCCATCACCACGCCTGCCACACCACCCAACAAAATGGACACCTCCCACCGCAAAATCGAACTTCAATCCCCATCAGACTTGACCTTCCTCACATCTCAAATCCGCACCGCCGCGCGCCAGAAACTCGACTTGCACCTCCCGCCCGTACCTTCCAGCGCTACAAACGGCGATGCGCCAGACGAGTTACGCCGCTCGGTCGAGGACCTCGTCGAGATATTTGTGGCGAAAGTGTTGCAGGGAATACGGCATAATGTTAGTATCAATGGGATTGATGTTGTGGAGAGTGGGGATGGGGAGGGGATGGATGGGGTTGTGAATGGGAATAGGAATGGAGGAGGAGGGGGAGGAAGAGGGGAAGGAGAAGGGGACAGCATGGTTGAGACGGTTGAATACGAACCTTTCGACGATAAACTGCGGAGTCAACTATCTGCTACAGTGGCTAAACGCGATGCGCTCATTGCGAAGATAAGTCAGCAGAGGAGGACGACGCCGAAGGTTGCGGCGGAGACGTGGATCAAGGGGTTTGAAGAGGAGGAGAGGGTGTGGGCGGCGCTGCAGGAGAGTATGGAGAAGGATGCTGGGAATGGGGATGGTGATGGGGATGTGGCGGGTGTGGAGGCGTTGCAGAGACAAGATGAGGTTGAGAGGAATTGGGAGAGGGCAGTCACGGGGTTGCAGAGGTTGAATAAGGGGTTGCCCGAGACGAGGGCGAGGTTGGAGAGGGCGGGGGATGTGGTGGGGTATTTGGATGGGAAGAAGTGAGGTGTGTTTTGGGATGGGGTGTGTTATGGGCGGTTTTCTTTTCTGGTGTATATGGTATGGGAGGGAATTGGAATATGATGGGATACCCACGCGTGTTGCTATAGCGGATATCGCTTCGGCGGTGTATTAGGTTGCTTGATGCTCACGTGGATACAGCGTGTATAGCACTCATCAGTCAGGCATACAAAAAAGATCTCGCACATTACTCTTGATCGTGCTTCGATTACATTTCTCACGAAGGTTACTGAAATCACCAGCTCCGACAACCACTCCAACTCGGCTATCCTTCATCAGGACGAAACCTGCTGACCTGCCCATTACTGGCTCCCAATACATCTCATGTCCAGTATCTCCTACGTATGGACCGACAGCCTCAATAAACCAAAAGTTCGTCGTCTATTCAGCCTCCGTCTCCGCAATACCACCGCTCCCTTTGGGACGCTTACGATCTAGGACCTCTTCGCAGCCTTGAGACAGAAGTATACGTTCGTTGCTGATAACGTCGAGCTTCCGCCAGTTCGACCCAACAGGGATGCTGCGGCGATCGGTTCATATGTAGTTCTTCGTCTGACATTGATTAGGATCCATCATGCGTATATGGTATGACATGTTGCTTACCTGGTTCGGCACGCCAGCCTCGCCTAGACATCCGATGTCTTAGCGTTCCCTTGTTCATGTAGTATCGTAAGATAAGGCCGGCGATGGCGAGGGTTATGGTAAGGAAGACGCTGAGAAGGGTGAAGATGGCTTCTTTGGACCAGCCGGATGTGGGAGAGGATTGCTTGTGCGATACAGTATCTACAGCAACATGTAAGCGTGTATAGGGTAAGGTATGAAGTGAGAGAATATTACTGTTCAGGTCCATCATACGGTCTGCTCCGAACAGTAGGAATAGGCCTCCGAAATAATATCACTATAACGCAGCTAAAGTCGCTTTCTCCGGAAGTGCTTCAAAGACGAATAACCTGTCTACCGGAAGATAAATTTGGTGAATGTGGTTCCACCCGAGAGAAAATCCGAGAGCAAGACAGTCTGGCTGGACAAGTGCATTGCGAGGCATGCTGAGCGACTTCTATGTCGACTTTATACCTAGGTTAGTGTATGTGTTGGCCAATGATTGACGTCGAAGTGGAACATCTGCTGGGGTAGCATTGAGCAAGAGTGCAGACAAATTGTGGCTTAACGCACGTCTGACCGTCCTTATCCTGCCTCTCGAATCATTCATACTCAAATCGGACTCCTAGATCCCCAGATCGGACTCCCAGGTCTCCGTGTTTTCGTGCCTGGAAGCGAGCACGGGCCACTTTGACGTATTACGCCGTACGCTAGAGGCCTTGGAACGGCCGCTAATATTAGCCGTGTTAACACGAGGTGTAGTTACTACGGAAAGCATCGCATGCTGCGGCTGCTCGCCAATCGGCTCTTAGCCAAACGAAAGTCCCCACCTGGAATTCCTCTACTTGATCATGCCCAGGTGACAGTGATTCGTCGAGGCGAAGCGGAACGCAACCCTCTGTAGAGCCTCGTGTTGACCGGTAAACTGCATCGCCCGGCAGCACTAACTTGTGCATGACTTTGAGTCGAGCGGTTACAGCATCAATCATTTTTCGCGAGCAAGCTGACCTGTTGAGTAATAGAAAACAAGCCTTGAGGATAGCACATCTCAAAGAAAACTCCCTTTGCTTCACGAAATTAACCGCGTTTGAGTGTCGACATGTTGCCTGAGAGTGGTCGCATAGCGATTGGGGGCGACATTACCGGCAGAATTGAAACGGCAGCCAGACGGTTGTTTCGCAGCCATTCTGCTTTGCACAAAGTTTTGCCAAAAGTTCTGCCAAAAGTTTTGCCAAAGGTTTTGCCAAAAGTTACACATGCCGCAACAAGCACATACCGAGTAAAGGATATGTATTCATGCCTCGTTCCTCCGATAGGTCCAGACCCGCCCAACTCCCGTGCCCGCACACCCAGGTGTCGTTGTACGTCTTGCTGGGTCGTCGTTGAGCGAACGTCATGCCGGCCGGCGGCGGAGTGGAGTGATCCTCCTTGGTTAGGCGGACCAGGCGGTCGTACGCGAGCCCAACCAGCGTGAGGGTTCACCGCTCATACCCGTCCTTGATTCGCTCTCTACAAGACGTTCCTCAGTCGCTTCTCCGATAACCCCTGATAAGCGTAGCGAACTTCATAAACGAGCCGTCGGGATGCGTTGAATGAAGCGGTTCAGCCAATGTGTGCAAGGTGCACGGCTGGAGGCGTTCCAGCTGTATGTTTTAGAGTGCGATCATGCGTGCGTTGACTGCTAGAACGGGCGCTGCACATCCTTGACGCCCCAAGACCTTCCACATGTATTCGATTTGCCAAGAAAATTCCTGACACGATGTCAGGAATTTTCTTGGCATCATAGTAGGCGTTGATCTTCGTGGTGATTTAGAAAGAATACATGTACGTCGAGCTAAATGAGTAAAAGTTCAAGCTACCTACCGAGCCAGAGGAAAAGCGGTCAGCGATCTATCATCCACAGCAGCATCAATCCCAGGTGCGCAACGTGTATTGGAGGACATAGATTTCAAGTCCGAATGATCTTTTCCAGGTTGTATTCGATTCCCATCTGCTTCCACCTTTTCTCCATCAACCATCCCATCCCCTATCTAAGAAGAACAGCTCTGCCTCCACCAAATCCCCGCAATACTAACATCCAAATTACACTGCTCCCCCGGCGGCACAATCCAGCACTGCAACGCATCGTTCGCTGCCGGACTCTTAATCTTCACAACCACATCACACCGCAAATGGTTCACCATGCCGGCAAACGTGTCAGGCCCATACTTCCCCTCTTTGAAAGCGACCGTGAATTGCGCTTGGTTGTGCTCGGGGTCGTTGTGTCCGTTGGATTGAACGGCGATGTCGGGCCCGTTGGGGGCAGAGCACCGGGAGGTTTGGTAACAGGCGAGCGTGGTTGTGGTGAGGAGGGCGAGAGGGAGGAACCGCATTTTGAGGGGAGGGCTGGGTGGCGTTAGTGGTGGGGCGAAAGGAGGACGTAGGGGAGTTGTACTTTTGAGGTTAGGTTGGAGGGAGGGAGTGGTGTTGTTTTGGGGAGCGTGGGCGTTGTGATGTTGGTGGATGAAGATGCTGGATCTGTTCGATGAGTTGAAAGGGGTGGTCAAGACGGGACTTATATACACATTCCTCGTGTTCGGTGAGCACACCTAGGTACATCTTTGTACATAGTATGGTACTAAGCGAGGGAAGTTAGTCTGGTGTAAAGTTTATCGATGACCTTACACATTCGTATACGTCCACTTCACCGGACGAACACAACGCTCCGCGACAGTGCACGATTAATCATCCGCCAATGACCTCAACAAGAGGCAGAGAAAGGCCTCATTTCAGGAGTTTATACCCTACCTCACAAGGAAACGACGTGTAAGCATACACAAGCCAGTCCGGACTAGGACGGACTAGAATCCGGGGGCATCTCCGGGCTTACACCCGGTGAAGCCGCTGTACCTCTCGCGAGATATTCTACCATACCAGCGCAGAATATAATACGCGTTTAGTCCAGACCGCTTTTCGGCATGTTTTGCGATGGTGAAAGTGTATTGCCCACGGCGAAGAGATCGAGGTAGACCCCCGGGGTAAATCACTGTACACTACATCCTTAGCGTAAACAACGGCGTACACTTGTACAAGCTCTACTCTGACCGCGGCAAGGCTGTCTTACACCGCTACACAATGAAACCAAGAAGATACCAAAGCACGCGTACGATGATCAGTCATCTCCATATCATCCCAGCAAAGCCGCGCGGTATACCCTGAAGTCTTACCGGCAAAGAACCCATCAAGCTTTCCCCCGGAATCCTCCATACCAACGTCGCGCGGTATACCCTGAAGCCTTACCGGCAAAGAACCCATCAAGCAAGTCTTGGTACGAGGCCCAAAAGTCTTCTTCGTCTATGATTGCAAAGTGCGCGAAAGAGCTTATAATCCGCCCAGCAGGTTAGGAGAGCGCCCCTGCAGGAGGCTTCAAGGACGGCTTCGGGCAGCGAGGAGCGGCACGTTGCTAATATTCCAAGCTTGTCGCGCTTTCCCCCCAAATCCCACACACCAACGTCGCGCGGTATACCCCCTCAAGCCCTACCCTTGAAGAACCCATCCAACCTCCCCCCAATATCCCCGACCCCCAACCCGCCCGTCAAACTCCCCCTAATCCACTTCGGCAGCTTATCCTGAACCCGACTACTCCCATACCGTCTATCCAGCATCAGTATCGCCGCATAATCACCTTTATGACGAATCGCCCTGCCCACACACTGATTAACCGCGCGCATACAGACGTTCTCGTAGAACTCGCGCGCAGCAGCCTTGCCATCACCGCCGCTCTTCGTCTGTTTCGCGGAAATATACTGCATTTTCGCCTTCCATTCCGCAGAGTGTGGATTGGGAAACGGGAGACCGACAACAACGACGCCGCGGCCGAGTGCGTCGCTGAAATTGATGCCTTCGGAGAGGGTGCCGCCGATGACGGCGAAGAGGAGGGCGCCGCGGCCGGAGCCGGATGCGATTGCTGCGCTGTAGGCTGTGAGGACGGAGTCTGCGGTTGCTTCTTTGGAGGCGGGGGGCTGGTTGGACGACGGGGGTTGTTGGCTGCGCTGCTCGAGGAAGACAGGCTTGGTTTGGGTGAAGCTGTCCCAGAACGTGGATGTGGATGTTGAAGGTAAGGGCTTAATGCGCTTCCACGCGACGATGCAAGCGTCGAGGAAAGAGTAGCTGGGGAAGAAGACGACGACGCCATCTGGGATGTGTTGTGCGAATGTTAAGATGGCGTTGCCGAGATCGATCATCGTTTTCTCCTTGTTGCGGTTCTCGAAGGTGAAGTCGAAGTCAGCGCCGCTTGCAGCTCTTACGATGGGTGCAGCGAGGAGGTTCGAGGGCGGGATGACGTGGCCGCAGGATAGTGTCATGATCTTTGAGGGATCCAGGTACGATAGCAGATGCTGCTCGTAGTCGCTCATTGGGGACATGGTGCCGCCGGCTAGTACGACTGCCCTGGCTTCTTCGACAATGTCTTTGAAGTGGTAGGTTGGGTCTAGGAGCATGTATCGTAATGTGGTGCCTGAGGTTTCTTCCTTCGCGTAGAAGAAGCGGCCTTCGCTGGATGGGTTCATCAACGACAGGAGGAAGGCTTGTACATGCATCAGGACCGGTACAGTGTGTCGCGGCCCATTCTTGGCCGACTTCACGCTTGGCTTCTGCACGCTTCCACTCTCCGCTTGTTCGGCGAAGACGGTGTATCCGTCGACTTTGCGCGCCAATCTGCTTTCTTGGAGGTACGTGTTGAGCTTGTAGATATTAATCTGATCAACACCTTTCCCAGACATGATTGCAGCCATGTCTGCCAACCCGTCTGTCGCTTTCGCGTTGGCATCGATGGACTGCAGATAAGCGATGATAGAGTCCAAGATACGGACTGTCTGGGCAACATACACGCGATTCTTCCCTTTGAGCTTGTTCCGGAACTTCTGGAGGTAGGCTGTGAGTTGGGCACGCGCTTGTTGTACTTGTTCGAGGGTCACGGTGACGGAATAGATGCCTGCGATGGCGTCCATCAAGTTATGCGCTTCGTCGATGATGACGATGTGATTTTTGAGGGAGAGGCCGAGTGCTTCACGTGCTGTGCGCTGGAGGAGGAGTGGGTAGGGTAGTGTTACGATCTGAGCCTGTCAGCAGATGGAGACACCACAGGAATGGAGAGTTAACTTACCTCACAGTACTTGGTTGCTGGTCTAGAAGCATAGTATGGACATACACCCAGCTTCTTACCCAACACTCCCAAGTCCTCGATATCTCTGATCTTCGCAAGCGCATGGTCACGGAAGTCATTGACCAACGGCTCGCTTTCCTTGGTCGGCATATGCGGACACCGGCTTTCTGTTTTGATATTTTGCTGAAGTTCTAGGCATCGTTCGTTGATGGCCGTGGCGCTGCTGAGCTTGTTGACTTTGCTGTTAATGCAGAGATTCTTCCTCGATCCAAGAGTAAGGTGCTTCACGTCTTCTACAAGTGTGTCTATGTCACCACCGCTTACATCCCTGTCTGGGGCGATAGCAGGCGGCATCTTCACGCGCCCCAGCTCGCTCGAGAACTGCGTCAACTGAGAGTGTGTTCGAGAGCAGAAGAATATCTTTGTCTCGTCGGGCGCCTCTCCGTCGTCATCTTTCGATGCATCAGCGCTGTATCCGAGTGATGCCATCAAAGCCTGGGTTTCTGCCGACAGCCCAGACTCATCGAACGCGCCGGCTCTTGCTCGTTTGTGAGTCTCCTCATCGCTTTCGTAATCATCCAAAGCGAATTGGGCTTCATCGTCATTCTCGATGTCGCCTGCCGCAGTCTTCTGTCTCTTATACTTGGGCTCGCCGCTCTCATACCGTTCCTTCGCACGCTTCTCTTTCGCCTTAACCTTAGCAATACGCTCATTCAGATCCTGTTTCCGCCTCAGCGCCTCCTGCTTCCGCTGCTTCTGTGCGTGTTCAACAATCCAAGAAGGCTCCTCACTATTCGCTGCGTTCGCCGCATCTTCCGTGAAGCCTTCTTCGAACGTCCGTCGCTTATGATCGCGCAGCCAAGTCAAGGAGCCACATATCAAGCTCAGCGATTTGCCGGTTCCGGTCGGCGACTCGAAGATGCCGACTTTGCCTTCTTCCAGACACGTGTAGACAGCGCCCATGAACTCATTCTGGATATCGTAGGGCGTGTATGGGTGATGGAAGTCTCGCGTCTCGTTGGTGTTGGGCATTGTAGTTTGGTGGAGGTGGGTTGGGCGACGCGACGCGTGGAGGAAAACGGGTGTTCACGTGGTGCGTTTAGCGCCTTCTGCGGAGTATCATGACGCGACAATCGTCATTTCACCTCCATATTTCCTTCATCGCGAGCATTCTAATCGTACGTCCAAGCACGTTCTTGTCGTTCTCCATGGACTTCATCCCTATCAATTGAGAGCCAGGATGCAGTGGCGGAGGGGTCAGCTTAGCATCCATAACCTCTCTTGCGTCTATCTGGAAATAGTAAAGTCCGACGTTACACACGGGTACAGCCTAAATGAACAGATATGCTTGTATACTCTTCGAAACAACGTACCGCCAAGTTCCCATGGCCTCATCTCAACTCCCGTGCTAGCATTATATTCCATCCCAACGACACAAGTCATTATCCACCAAGCAACCCTTCAACCATGCATACCACACACCTCCCCTCCCTTCATCCCCCATCCATCTCACCCCACAATCCTCCCCCTCAACTCCGTCTTCGCCAAAACCTCCTTCTCGTCCAGCCCATCCGCCCTAACCTCACCCTCCTTCCCACCCTTCCCCACCATCCGAAAGCCCTTGACAAGCCCCGTGCCACTCTCCATACCCACACCCTCACCCCACCCCCAATTCTCCTCCATCCACGTAACCGGCCAAAGCAGCACAGTTCCCGCGACGCAAAACACCGTGGCCCAAGCCTGCCAGAGCCAGATCAACATCCACGCGCCGGGCGCGACGAAACGTATCCATTGGTCGACTTGGTAGAGGTCTTCTTGTTTGGAGATGTGGTATTTTGGCTTTTGAGTTTGGGATGGGGAGGAGGAGGTGGTGGTGGAAGGGGATTTGCGCAGGTGGAGGACGGTAGTAAGGCGGACGGGCGCGTAGTAGAAGGGTATAAACCAGATGCGGAAGATTTGGAAGATGGTTGCGTATAGGATAAGGTTTGTTTCGTCGAATGCTGTCGTTCTTGATTAGCCCTTATACACACACACTCTCTCTCTCACTTCCTGGCACATCTCCCCGCGTCCACGACCACCTTCTCGATGTCAAATCTCGTCTTCGCACGTGCAAAGATCGAGACATCACATGCACCACCTCACCACCACCTCCCCATCTCCTCCCCCGCCCACCCTAGCTAATATAAGCTAAGACATACCGACGCTCTGCACCGTACAATCAATCCTCGGACTCATAATCTTATACCAGCGATACGTCCGCTCGACCAACCACCTAGAATTCGGTCGGCTCCATGTGCGGCAAAAAGGATGCGAAAACGCCGCGTCGGGTGTGAAGTATTTGTCGATGGTTGCGCGTTGGAGGGACGGGGGTGATTGCGTGAGGAGGTGGATGATGGCGGGTATTTCTTTGACTGTGTTGCGATGGGAGGGCGAGGTTAGCGGGATGCGCGAGGGAGGGATGAGGGATGGGGGTTGGAGGAGAGGAAGGGAGGGGGCGACGTACCTGGGTCTTCCATTTTGGGTGCGCTGAGGTTTGCTATGGGAATCCGACGGGTGCTTGGTGGGTGAATGCTTTGAGCTGTGCATGGCGCCGAGGTTTGACGCGGAAGGACCAGGATGGAACGCGCTTGTATGACGTCATTCCAGGTTTCAACAAGCTCACTCTGCAATAACGATATCGTGGTAGGAAGTATGATTATTATTCATTTGTCTCTTCGTCATCATGATTCTATCTCCTTCCCCTTTCTTGGAGTATCACAAGGGAACGATGGCATCTACTGGCTCCTATACTGCTGGATCTCGGCCTCATCAAGATGCCTCAGCTTATTAACATTCGGCGCCTCACCCGTCGCAATCCCCTTCGCCAGCTCAACAAGCCCACCAATCTGTGTCCGCTTCGACACAGCGTACTGTGCGGTGCTGACCTTGACGCGGATGATGCCAATGCGCGGGTCCTCTGGGCCACCGTCATGCTTGCCGTCACCGAGGTCGCCAATCCACGCCTTGAGCGCGGGAGAGTAGTGCTTGCGGACGACGTCACGGTCTGTCTCGATGGAGGCGTGGCCGGAGATGGACGCCCACTCGCCTGAGTTGTTGATGAAGCCGACGTTGACGGACTTGTGCTCCTTGAGGTCGTCCGTCTTGCCGGACTCGGTGTTGGTGTGGAAGAGGAGGTCGAAGCCGTGGCCCTCCTGTTGTTTGTCAGCACTGTCTTGAGTAGTCAATTGGGTGTAAAGTACCTTTGCGGCGACAGCCATGGCTCTTGAGGCCAGGAGGTCGCTGTCTGCGGCCTGTGTGGTCAACAGGCAGAACTTGGTCTTGTCGACAAAGTTGAGCAGGTCCTCGCACTTCTCCTTGAGAGAGGGCTCCTCGAGGTTCTTCTGGGTGTAAGGGTCGGCGGTCTTGGAGCCGGTGTCGGTGTTGCTGAAGCCAGACATGGTGATGGTGGTTGTAGAGAATACGCGTTGAGCGGCGTGGTTGTTTGGTAGCTGGGGAGAAGGCGTCAGCTTCTGTAGGCACAATGTTCGAGGCGACCTTCGCGCTGTCCTTGCAATGCACTGAGAAAGGAAACGAGAGGAAAGCATACCTTGGAATGGGTAGTTATCGTTAAGCAGGTAGTGTGTGGGAGAGGAGCTGAGAATGTCGCGCGACTTTGTAGGACTTTGCCAATGATGTCATCAGTACCACCACCACGCGTTTGGGAACCACATCCACCCCGCTATGTATGTGGGGTAACTCCTTTTGGCTGTCACCGGCACCGGCTCCTGTTGCGGATGGTCTAGTCTGTAGTTCAGGGTCTTGCGTCATGTCATGCTTCTTTGAGCTAATAACCAAGTTCTAGATGCTCAGTCGTACATGTCACTTTGATCGATGCATTGAAGATGAGATGGTGATATTAACCTTTTAGGTCTGCTGCGCGTCTAAATGAGACACATCGTACTCCACTCCGTGACCCCGTCCCATGCCATGCTGGTATCTCGTAACAATAGCGGACAATGTACCGATTCCAAGATCCCAAGCTAGAAATGAAGATGTGGGCTAGATCCTACACCATGCCAATGTTCCGGAAATATGACCCAAATTTCAAGAGGCTAACACCCCTAGTGACAATGTTTGACACTGCGCACTCTATGCGTCGGCGGCAGTCTCCTTGTCCTCGATCGTGGCCTTCTTGAGGTCGTCAGCAGCGTCCGCTGCGGCGTCCTTCTCCTGTGCAAGCTCAGCCTCGGCGGATGCGTCGCCGTTGACGGCCTGGTTCTTCTGGGCGGGCTTGCGAGCGGCGTCGGTGCTGCCGTTGGCGGCGTCCTCTGCGGCTTCTTCGGCCTCAAGCTTGTCGATTTCCTTCTGCGCCTTGGCGATGTTCTAAAGACTCGTTAGCAGCATCCTCGCAGTGGTATGTAGAATCACTCACCTCCTTGGTCTTGCGGTCCTGGTCCTCTTTCCAGTGGGCAAGCTTGGCCTGGAGCTTCTCGACGGTGGCGGGGACTTCGTCCTGGCTTGATGGGGGGTCGACGCCGACCTTGGCGAGCTCCTCGATGATACCAATGTTCAGGTTGAACTTGCTGGCAGCAGCGCCGCCCTTCTTGCCCTTCTTTCCCTTCTTGCCACCAGTACCAGCCATGTAGCTCTCCTCCTCGGTGTCCTTCTTCGATATGCGAGTACCCTTTAAGCCCGAGTCGTCGACGGTGCGCTGGGCGGAAGCGGCGAACTTGCTAGCGGCGGTGGTCTCCTTCGCAGGAAGGGCGGAGGGGTCGAAGTGGCGGATCAAGCCCTCGCAGGCAATGATCTCGTCGCCGTAGGCAGGTGCGCTGGCTTCCTCGAGACGCTTGGAAGCAGTCTCCTTGCGCTTGCCGGCGACGTACTGGAGCTGCTCGAGGCGCCTCTTCTCGTTGCGGATCTTGCGCGCCTCGAACTCGTAGTTCTTGAAAGCGCGGAGCTGCTGGAAGTAGTTGTCTTTGAGCTCCTTGCGGGCCTGGTACTTCTCCTGCTGCACTGCGCGCGCCTTGTCAGTCTCCTCGCGGAGCGACCTCAGGTTCTTAAAGGCCTCGTCTTGCTCAGCCTTGAGTCCGTCGAGCTCGGTCTGGAGCTTGGTGTACTTCTCGGAGAGGGCCTTGTTCTCCGGGTCGTCCAGCAGCTTCTTCTGCTCGGCGATCTGGGCCTTGATGTCGTCGATCTTCTTCTGCTGCGAGTCGAAGCCGGAGAAGTTCTTCTTGGCCTTGTTGAGGGCGCTGATCTCGGCCAGGGCCTTCTTCTCGTCGACGAGCTTCATCATGCCGCCGTCGACCTGCTTCTGCAGACGGGCAATCTCCTGGTCCACATCCTCGGCCGACTTGTAGTTGGACTTGCCCTTGGCCGTCTTGAGCTCGTTGAGCTGCTGCTTAAGCTGCTCGTCGAGCTTCTTGATCTTCTCGAAGATGGAGTTGCGGCCGGACTTGTTGCCCTGCTGGGTCGAGCGGATGGCGTTGAGCTCCGTCTTGAGCTCCTGCTGGCGCTTCGCGTTGGGCGAGTCCTTGTTGTTGGGCTTGGCGAGGTCGAGCTTGGCCTTGCACGCGTTCTGGGTGTCGTTAGTAATTTTCCCGGATTGAGTGGTGGTGTGCGATGCAGCCACCCGTCAGCTCGTGGCCGTGCGACTGCGCGCATCACACGGGGACATGGACTCACCAGCTTCTCCTGGGCGGCGGCGTGCTCCTTCTCCAGCTTGGCGAGCTCCTCCTTGTACTTGTCCTCGTCGGGCTTGTCGGGCTTGACGACCTGCTGCTTCGCCGGAGGGGCAGCAGTGCCGTTGGTCGAGGCCTGGGCGGCGGGTGGAGTTGCGACGTCGGCCATGTTTGCTGTGCAGTCAATTGGGTTGAGGGCTGACTGGGCGTTGCAGCGGGGGAGAGAGGTCTGCGAGATCTGGGTAGACCGCCGAGTCGTGAATGTGCAGGCGAGGCGCGGAGGCGGTGGGAGGACAACTATTAAATTCGAGGGTCTCGAGTGAACCACGGATGCTGGCAACTTTTCCCGATGTTTAGCGGGCGGGCTAGTGTGCCGCCCGCAGTCTTGACCCTTCACTCGGGGCCTCGACCACGCACACACCAAACCACGGCTATGGCGGAACAATCGCGGGGCAGCATCCCCATTCTGCTGCTCAAGACCAAGTCAGTGCCCAAAGACACGTACGAAGAGCTGTTCCTTGAACTCGACAACGGCAGCTATGCGCCCGTCTTCGTGCCCGTTCTCGAGCACAGGTTCAAGCGAGATGCCCTGCGTGAGGTGCGCCAACATGTCACCAATCGCGGCTTCGTGCCACAAGCGCAGCAGGGTCTTGCGACATATGGCGCGCTGATCTTCACCTCGCAGCGTGCAGTCGAAGCCTTCAGCGAGGTTGTCGAGGAAATCCGTAGAGATGGCGCCCTCGACATCGACGACCTGCTCCCAGAGAGTCTGCCGCTGTACGTAGTAGGCCCAGCTACAGCTCGCGGACTGCGATCATTGGGTCTTAAGTGTCCAATCCTGGGAGAGGAAACCGGCAACGGCGAAGCTCTCGCTGGCTTCATCTTGAAGCATTACAACGCCCTTTATCCGGGTGTTGCGAATCCACCCGTACTGTTCATGGTCGGCGACAAGAGGAGGGATATAATACCAAAGACCCTGCAATCACAAGAGCTGGATCCAAAAGAGAGGGCGCGAGTAGATGAGCTGGTTATATACGAGACTGGAGAGATGCAGTCTTTCAAGGAGGACTTTTCGACAATCTGGCGCAGAAACGCGGATCAGGGCTCGAAACGGCAGTGGGTCGTTGTGTTTTCTCCAAGCGGATGTCAGGCCATGCTTGAGAGCCTTGGTCTGCTCGACATAGAGACTGGGAAAGCCAAGGCTACTGCTGATCAGAGAGACATCCTGATATGCACCATCGGTCCGACCACGCGCGATTATCTGAAGCAGGAGTTTGGTTTCACTCCTGATGTATGCGCTGAGAAGCCAAGTCCGGAGGGCATCGCCGACGGTATTCACGCCTTTCTCGAGAGGCACGAATAAGCAAACCTCGTTGTGGCTTCGTCTACGTAGACCGGGGTGCGTTCGATGAGAGGATGTACGATACGAAGGCCTTGTATATCAGCTTCGATAGGTTTGCTACGTCAAGCACGTGAATGCGCGAGGGTATTTCACGCGCTCTCAAATCATCGCTCATGACCGCTCGCGGCTTCCGTCTCATGGTCCAACGCTGCACGTGCCTTCCTGACGCGTCGATGTGCTAATGACTGCCATTGACGTCACCATTTCACGCGACGCGCCTGCCACAAACCACCAGCGCGCGCAAACAACAGCCCCTTTCATCACTCCCCCAATTTGTCTTCCATCTTTCTCCCATCCTTTCACTCATATCTTCAATAATCTACACCACTCCACTCAATTGACCTCACTGCATCCACAATGGCAGGAACACGCTCCTCTGCACGCAGCACCGATGGTGGCTCCAGCCCAGCAAAAGGTAACGATGTCGCAGCCGGTACCAAACGCAAGCCCGAAGTCGAGCCGTCTCCCAAGCGCGATCGCAAGGCGTCCAAGAAGCAAGCGACTATCGAGGAGACAATGGATACAGGCAAGGAGTCTGACAGCGAGATGAAGGACGCCTCGGATGGGGGTCAAGACTCCAAAGATGCAGACGAGGCCGAGAAGAAGGCCGCCGAAGACCTCGTGGACGCGAGCGACGCGACGGCCTTGGCTACTGGCGATGACGACAGGCCCGCATCAACAGACATGGAGACTACGGACGACCAGGCGGAACAAGACACCGAAGCCGCACCCAAGGCCGAAGAGACTACACAGACAGAGAAGAGCGAGGACAAAGCGGGTAACGCGACAAAGGAGACCAGCGCGGACGGCGAAGGCGCGATCGAGGAGTCCTCCCAGCGCGCAAAGCAAATGCCGTCCAACATCCTCGAGAAGGGCGTCATTTACTTCTTCACCCGCAACCGCGTCGGCGTCGAGGAATCCGAGAGCGTCGGCGACCTTCAACGTACCTTCTTCGTCCTCCGACCAATGCCATCCGGAGCCAAGCTAGGCGACGGTGCCCTCGCCGATGACAACAACATCCGACTGTTTGCGCTGCCCAAGAAGGTCTTCCCCAAGTCGCACAACGATAAATTCATGGCATTTGTCGAAAAGGCGAACACTTCCATCAAAGAGCTGAAGGAGAGCTTCTTTGGTGCCGACGAGTACGAGACGAAGACACAAGGCAGTCGACGCACCGAGCCTGTGGCGCCTGTAGCGGAAGGCGTGTATGCCATTACGCGCACTGAAGACCGGACCTGCCACCTCGTATACTCTACCACCATACCTTCCGAATTGGGAGAGGTTCAGGAAGACCTGGGTATCAAGGACCAGGGCAGCTTCGTCATGAGCGTCAAGAACCCTGAGCGCAGCGGACCGGCTTCAGCCCAGCTTCCTCAGAAGCCCGACTTTCCCAAGGAGTAAGTAATCCTGATATGACTAGTTGTTCATGGCTGACCATTGCCAGGTTTATCGAAGAGTTCCGCGGACTGGCTTGGGTCGAAGTCAAGCCGAAATACCTGGACTATGAGTATTGCCAGATCCTGCTCATCGGCGAGAAGATGGAGAGCGGCGTCGAGCCTACTACCAAGGACCAGAAGCATGACAAGGAAACTCCACAAGAGGAAATTGAGAAGCTTGAACATGAGGATGAGCTGCGCGTCGAGCATCTTCACGGTACGTTGTTAAGTCGCTGGCAAGTGCGATATGTGCTAATGCATTCCTAGGTGATGACTCTGTCTATGACGACCTCAAGATCAGCAAGAAGGAATACCCGCAGGTCGCGACGACCTGGTGAGGTCTATCTCAAGCTCGGCGTTACGCGATATCAACGATCTTCTCCCGAATTTACTGTACAACATCTGTATTATTGGCGCTTAAGGGCGCGATACATATCACGACATAGCCTCTGGCACGGAGTGTCGGATTCAAATGATCAAAGGAATTGATTGTAGGGTTCGGCTTTGCCCACGGCTTTGATAGCACCGAGTCGCAATATAATAATCGATTTCATCCTACGCCTCCCAATGGCCGCAATTGATATACAACTCTTCATCCCTCATCATCAGGCTGAACTTACTAATAGTGGCTCAATCGAGTAAGCCGATTGGGCAGAGCCTTGGACTCCTGTTTGCGATGCCATTGCGACAATCTCCGCTCGTCGCTCACTGCTCACCGCTGACAATATCGCGAACCTCATCACCGCGAAGCTGGTACTGGAAACAACTCGCCCCAAACTCGACTCTCTTTATCGATCTTGTACCTCACTGACACCTTCCTTACACCAACGACCTTTGTTCCATATATCGCAGCATCTCTCCCACGGTCTTCAACACTCCACATCACCATGCCTCCCTTCCCGAAGTCCATTGCCGAGGACCCCGGGTCAGTTTTCTGGCAGCTCCAGTCCTTCTCCATTGGCAAGGAGCAGAAGACCACTGTCCATACAACCCTCTTCCTCGATCGTGCCAACGCTGAGTTTGGCTTCGTCGTATACACGTCTGCTAGCATCGCATTCGTCCTCCGCTTCCCCGAGACAAACGAGCCTATCTATTTCCAGGCTAAAACCGCACGTGCAGCAGCCTGGCGGGACAAGAGCAAGAAAGTATCGATCCTGTTCCAGCATCTACAAGTAGATTTGGAGTTTGCGTCACCGGACCAAGCTCGTAGTTTCCTAGATGTGCTGGAGGATATTGCGACGGTGGCTGGCAACCATTTCTTCTACAGTTATGAAGTTCCACAGTAAGTGTAATTTTGCATTAGATGCTGTGGCTGGAACTGACATTAGCGATAGGAAGGTCGCCTTCGTCAAGCCCGACTTCGACATGGAACAGCAAGGTTTCACAAGCCGAGCTCCGCAGCCCTGGATGGCCGTTCCCGCCGACTCTTCCGAGTGGCCTCGCCTACGAAAGACAGGCGAGTGGTCAGACTTCACTGTCGCGGGTGGCAGTCAATTCCGCGTCCATCGCGTCAAGCTTTGCAAAGAGTCATACTACTTCAGAGCAGTATGCAGCGGTGGCTTCTCTGAGACCGCGAAGCAGTCCATCGAGCTTCCAGAATCAGCACAAGTCGTATCCACACTCCTCGACGAAATGTACGGTGTCTACAACCCGACGACTGGTTCCATCTTCACCAATTTCGCGCTGAGAATGGAGATTGAGAAAGAGCTCATGATGAACCAGCTCCTTGATCTCTTCATCGCCGCGGACAAGGTAACTGCTCTCGTACCTCTCTTTCCCTACCTTCATACTAACCCCCAACCCAGTACAACCTCGAGAACATCAAGCGCCGCGCCGCCGAGGCCATCATTGACCGCCTCCCCTTCATCACCGACCCGCTCATGATCGTCGACCTGGCTACATGCATCTACCACGAGCAATGCCCAGAGAACGACCGCGGATTGCGCAAGGCTATCATCGAGTGTGTGAGGATGAGGATGCCTGCCATACTACAGGATGAGAGTGCGTGGGAGGAGTTCTCGGAGAACAAGAACGTACTGAAGGCCTTCCACATGTCGCAATGTGAGGCGGTTGAGGGTGGTGGTATGATTGGGTGGGGAGGCGGAGGTAATATGATGACACCGCCTGCTACGCCTAGGTAGGGGCTTGTTTGAGAAGAGGAGGGGATGGTGGCTTGAGGGGTTTGGCTACTGGAATGCAGGAGGATTGATCTGCGAAGAGGGTGTTGGGGCGGGGTGTACTTGCGGTCGACACTCGATCGAAGACGTTTGATGCGAAGACCTTGTTTCGTTTTCACTGGACTGTCGCGCACCCTTCGAGTACGCTTCGAAGGACGATTGCGATTCTATTCACTGTACCTACGGGCCTTTCTTCTTGAGCGAATGTATTTGGCAGAGGCAATATTTGCCCATTAGTAGCAAGCCCAGCTCGCGATAGCTATTAGCACTAACTGCATTTAAACATGATGCGAGTTCATGTGCGATCGCGAAGGGTATGTCTTTTAACGGTTGTGATGTGTTGTGGGGTATTCAGCAACCGATCCGGCCTAGACCGGACACGAGCACCGTCTCACCTTCCCGAGGCCGCGAACGCGTGTCTTCATCTCTAATCTCATCAAGTCACGGCTCAGACTCCAAATTTCACGCAATACCGCGCCGCCATGGACACAATACGCATTCCGACCATGCCATAAGCGTGCGCACAGAATATAGCGGCAAGAGACTTTGATCGCCGTGACGGGTCCCAATCAAGTGAATGGGACCACCAAGCACCAAGAGAGCATAACCAAGGAACACCTAATCGAACAACTCAATTCAAGATGGCGTCATCTTGGCGACAGAATGGTGAAGAGCGGGGTGCCTACACGACTGTTGCGCAGACCGAGACTGCAAGTGCACACCTCACAGTACATGACAAAGACGTCGCAAATGAAGACGCGGATGCCGTTCCTTTTGAAGCGCCTGTTCATATTGGCTCCATACCGACAGCAGAGGATCTGCTATTTCTGCCTCGCGTAGCGGACACGCTGCCATATGGCGCTTTCCTAGTCGCCGTTGTCGAGCTTTGTGAGCGCTTCGCCTACTACGGACTCTCCGGGCCCTTCCAGAACTACATCGCCAACGAATACAACGACCCCAATGGCCTGCCTGGCGCTCTTGGCTTGAAGCAGAGTGGTGCGACAGCGATGACGAACTTCTTCCAATTCTGGTGCTACCTCACGCCTTTATTTGGCGCCGTTGTTGCGGACCAGTATCTGGGGAAGTATGCGACGATTAAGTGGTTCAGTTTGGTGTACATGGTCGGCATCGCAATTCTCTTCGTCACCAGCTTGCCGTGGGCGGTTCGAGGTGGAGCCGCATACCCTGGACTTATTGTCGCGATGCTGGTCATCGGCCTGGGTACTGGTGGCATCAAAAGCAATGTGTCGCCGTTGATCGCGGAGCAAGTGCGGTCCAACAAACCCTTCGTTAAGGACTTGCCCGGAGGAAAGCGGGTCATTGTCGATCCGGAGATTACGGTACAGAGGATCTACATGATATTCTACATGTGTATCAATGTAGGTTCGATCTCAGCGATCGGAACGACTATGTTGGAGCTACATGTTGGTTTCTGGAGTGCTTATCTTCTACCCTTGGTCATGTTCTGCGTGGGCTATGTGGTGTTGGTGAGAGGAAGGAAGCAGTATATTATCAAGCCACCTCAAGGTGGGGTGATTGGCAACTGCTTTCGCGCCCTGTACATCGCCGCAAGGAACGGCGGAGATCTTGACAAAGCGAAAGCTTCCGCTCAAGGGCACGGAAGAAGCAGGTCGAAGGTGACTTGGGACGACAAGTTTATCGACGAGTTGAAGACTGCGCTGGTCGCATGCAAGGTCTTCTTGTTCTTCCCAATTTACTGGCTTTCCTACTCGCAGATGCTGAACAACTTCGTTTCACAGGCTGGCCAAATGGAGTTACATGGCCTTCCGAACGACATCCTTCCCAACATCGATCCCGTCACCATCATCATCCTCATCCCAATCATGGACCGCCTCGTCTACCCGTTCATCCGTACACGACTGCACATCGCATTAATGCCAATAACGCGCATCTCTCTCGGTTTCCTCGTGGCCGCGCTCGCCATGCTATACGCAGGCGCTCTCCAATCAAAGATCTACGCAGCACCACCCTGCTACTTCAGCCCATCGAACTGCGACGCCGGAAAGATCAGCGAAGGCAAGTTCAAACCAAACGAAGTCCACGTCGCATGGCAAGCCCCAGCATACGTGCTGATCGCGCTGAGCGAGATTCTCGCTAGTGTTACCGGCCTGGAACTGGCATATGCGAAAGCACCCGAGAATATGAAGAGCTTCATCATGAGTCTCTTCTTGCTCACAAGCGCGGGTGGAAGTGCGCTGGGTATCTTGATTGCTCCATTGGCAAGGGACCCGCACTTGCAGTGGTTGTACTTTGGATTGGCGTTGATCGCTGGTGTTGCGGGGGTTGTGTTCTATCGCATGTTCAAAGACATTGATGACGGCCCTGCGGCGAAGTTGGCTGATGCTGGAGAGTACGAGTTGACCGGACGAGCGAGCGCTGACGATGATGGGTATTACAGCGACGATGCGGACCCTACTCAAGACTCGCAGCGCGCCTGAACTAGCACAGCCTGAGGTGGACCATCCAGCTGCATCCACCCCCAGGCCATGAGCTGGCCGCGCTTCCGCTCCACCGTTTAGATCCACCCTTCCGCGCAATACGTCCTTTTCTCTACCTTAGCTTGGACGCCTAAGCTAACATCCGTGTGGCATGCTGTCGGATCTTCCTATGCGACCAGCTGTTTCTTAGAGGCATGGTTTGAGCAGCACTAGGTTTCCATTGCCACAAAGGCATTTATAGAACATCATCTTCAACACGTAAGAGAAATGACCCTCGAATGTCTGCTGTGTAGAGAACAAGAAAAAGCATAGCCGAAAATTGGGGCGCGGCAACCTGTTGATGTCATCGTTCATTATCTCCGAAAACCGCTTAACTGCGCCAAAATCCTTCACATTCCCACTCATGTCGCGACCCTCCGACCAATCTGACCCATCAGCATTGGCTTACCTGTAGGCACGGGGTCATCGCAGTTCAACTTATGGGTTGCATCTCAGAAACATACAGTTTCAAAGTCAGAGCTGACGTTGGACCGACCTCTATGATTCGATGACGCTGTGGATTCAAGCGGACGCTCGGTTGGCGCCCTCCGCGGAATGACGAGCTCCGAACCCTTACCAACCATGGCCTCGGCCGAGCCCATTTCATCATCCGCGCTGAAGTGTGGCTTGAATAGTCCTATGTATAACGCACCAAGCCGTGGGGAAAGGCTTGTTTCCACCTGTGCCTTCTCCCCACACCCCATCCTCATCGTCAACCATGGAAAAGCTCGAGCGATTCTTGTCGCGGCCGACAGCGAAGCCATACAAGACCGGCGACATAGAAGCTTCCGAAGAAATACATCTCAACGATGAAGGGTTGCTTGAGTTCGGCCCCAATGATATCGAGAACCCTAAGAACTGGTCCACCGCAAGAAGATGGTACATCACCGTGGTGTCGGTCACCCTAGTTGTGAACGCTACATTCGCTTCGTCCAGCCCATCTGGCACGCTTGAGTCTCTATCGACAGACTTGCACGTCTCCACCGAAGCTGGGGGCCTGGTTATTACTTTGTTCCTTCTGGGGTACTGCGCTGGTCCCCTGGTTTTTGCTCCGCTCTCGGAATTCTTCGGTCGCAGATACATTTTCTACGTCACCTTTACGCTCTACCTGGCCTTCAACTTCCTTTGCGCATTCACGCCTAACTTCGGTGGGCTCCTGGTGGGAAGATTCTTGACGGGCACCTTCGCAAGTGCCCCTCTCTCCAATGCACCAGGTGTACTAGCGGACATCTGGGGACCACTGGAGCGTGGAAATGCAATGGCTGCCTTCTCCATGATGACTTTCATCGGCCCCTCGCTCGGACCCGTCATATCAGGCTTTCTCCAGCTGAAGAAAGACTGGCGATGGTGCTTTTACGTCCTTCTCTGGCTGGGTGCCTTTACTGAGATACTCATGTTCACGATCCCGGAGACACTGCCCTCAATCGTGCTCCGCAACAAAGCCAAGCGCATACGCGCCTTGAAGATCCCTGGATATGAAGAGGTCAAGGCACCAGTTGAAGTGACGGATAGGACCCTCGCAGGCATGTTCCATGTCGCCCTCACCCGACCCTGGAAGATCCTCATCGACCCCATCTCCTTCGCCGTCGCCATCTATCTCGCCGTCGTATACGCCCTGCTATACATGCTCTTCACCATCTACCCCATTGTCTTCCAACAACACCGCGGCTGGAACTCCGGCGTCGGCGAACTCCCACTCATCGGCTCTGCCCTCGGTGCCGCCATCGGCGGCGCCATCATCTTCGCGAACACAGCCAGGGATAGAAAAAAAGCAGAAGCCGGCTACAAAGCTACACCCGAAGATCGTCTTCCGGTGGCGATGCTTGGCGGCGTTATGTTCCCCATCACCATGTTCTGGTTCGCGTGGTCGGCTGAGTACAATAGCGTTCACTGGGTCGTTCCTACGCTCGGCGGTGTCTTCCTCTCGACTTCTATCTTACTCATCTTCGTCGCTTATCTCAATTACCTCACAGACACGTACCTCATGTATGCTGCGAGCGCGTTGGCAGCGAATACCGTTGTGCGCTCCGCCGCAGGAGCTGCTGCGCCGCTGTTCACGCAGTACATGTTCGATGCTCTTGGCGTCGGTGGTGGTGGCTCGCTCATTGCTGGGATGGCTTGTGTGCTTGCGCCTATTCCGTTTGTGTTTTATAAGTATGGTGGCCCGATTCGGGAACGGTCGAAGTTTGCGCCTACGCCGGAGAAGAAGGATGAGGGGAATGCTGCGAAATGATAAGCGAGAAGTCACGCCAGAAAAGCGAGTTGATACATATCATAGCTGCAAATCGAATTAGGGTTCCAATGTGATCATTGCTTCCCCAGAACGAAACGGAACTCGCCGCATCTGGTTCTTTTCGATAGTGACCCTCGTCATCTTCCACTCGTGGTACAGTTAGCAAAGTTTTTGAGCATACCGAATAGAGATTTTGAGGAAAGCGATATATGGTTCGCTAGCTGCGTGTCTGTCAACCGCCGACGAGGACGTCCGATGTTGGCCTGCTTACATCAACGGCATCCACCGGAAGCCGTTCTGTCGACCACCGGGTGCTATGTCGGCTCCATTTCGCCCGATTCTCAACGTCTGTGTCGCGCCATGGGTTTGGACCGGGAGCGCATCGTTTGCTTTGTTGTTGGCAACAGAGGACGCTCACGGGAGAGCCCGTCATGAGATCCCCCAGAAGGACGCGACTCGAGTGCGCGTGCAGGCCTGTCGTCCTTTATTATCGTGGCGAAGCATCTTCAGTCGGGCGATCTTTCGACTGCGTTCGTTGCAGCTGACGTCTGTGTTTCGTTGCGACAATGGGCGACGGCGTGTTGTTGGCTTTACGTGGCCTCGCGGTTGTCCATCCCCATCTTCTAGAAGCAGACTAGACGGGTGCGCATCACGGTTAGACATACGGCGCGAGAGCTGCTTGCCTGAGGCTAGGGTTCTGGCACGAGGCCGACGGCGTTCATGTCCACAGCTGCTAGTCTTGTTTTCTTGTGTCGAGATGAGCTTTAGCTGAGGAGCACGCCCGTCATCTTTGCAAGTGCGACGCGCATTGCGCTGACGCGACCAAGCAGTGCTGAGCGTCTGGACGCGACGCCCGTGTCGGGTGAGAAGGAACTTGCTATATTGCCAAACAATCGTGGCATACCTAGCGTAGTAAGCAATTCAATGCCCGGATGGTGCCGGTAGGGAAGAGCCAGCGTTGAGTCAATGCGTGGATGTGGAACGCGGGGGATCTTTCCAGCGACGCCCCGTGATTGGCCGAGGACGCGTTCCCCTGGTAAATAGAGTGCGCCTCGAACCCAAACACCGAAGTAAAACCACTACTTTGCCCCGCCTCGAGCCTCGTTCTGTCAGCATGGTGCTTACCGGTCGTTCTTTCGGAAAGTGAGTTTCTTGGTTGCGCATCAACGTGGTGGCGCGCACAAGGCTGATGACGTGCGGAGACGCCCGGGCTGCAGCTTCGAGATGCTTGAGAATCTGCGCCTGCCAGATGGCAGCTTGAAGGATCTGTGCGAACCAGTACCAAAGCTCAGTCTGTGTTGAAGACGCAGTCTAATCTTCATGCAGTGCGGAGGTTTTTGGAGGCACCGTCGTTGAGCGATGTAGGGCTGACGTCGGAGACGGCGGTATGTAAGATTACCTGGACATCCTTGATTAAGGCTTGAGGCTTGGGCGAAAAACCAAGCAGACTGGGCCTCTCGACATAAGATGATGGAATCGCCTTTCCAAGCGCTCTTTTCCTCAAGTTCTTCTTCATCCGCTCGCTCCAAGACTTTACCATCTCTATTTCGCCATACTCGCCCACCAACAGTCCTTATCATACTTCAGCCTCACCATCGGTTTCCGACGATGAAGAACCTCTTGGCAGCGACCGTATTGACGGCCGCGACTGCTGCTACAGCCCAGAACGCCCCTTTCGTGCAATGTCTCCAAACGGCCCTTAGCAACGATACCAGCACTTGGATGCTACCGAATGATCCGATGTTCTTGCAGGGAGATGTACACCCATACAATCTCAACTACAACATTGTTCCGGCCGCGATTTCGTTCCCAAAGACCCAGGAGCAAGTGTCGGAGGTCGTGAAGTGTGCGAACGCCGCAGGAGTTGCGGTCCAGGCGCGCAGCGGCGGCCATAGCTATGCGAACTATGGTAAGCCTGAACCCAGAAGGACGACTTGCGATTAAGAACTTGCTAACACGAACGTCGTATATAGCACTGGGAGGGTTCAATGGCTCATTGGTGGTTGACATGAAGAACATGGCATCTTTCTCGTATAACGAGGGTGACCACACGGTGACTTTTGGTCCAGTAAGTCACTCCCCGATACCACACACGTCTAAATGTCTTCTGTCGTTTCTCCCGCTGACTTGTGCGCCTTTCACAGGGAAACCTTCTCGGCAACATCTCCGAGAAGCTTCTACCTCTCAAGCGGGTTATGGCATACGGTGAAGTAGCCGTCATCGGCACGGGTGGCCACTTGACCATTGGAGGTCTCGGAACGCTCAGTCGCCAGCTGGGCGTGGGAGCCGATCAAATCGTGTCAGTGCAATGTGTGCTCGCAAACGGCACCGCCGTGACAGCTAGTGCAAGCACAAACCCCGACTTGTTCTTCGCCATCCGAGGCGCCGGTTTCTCTTTCGCTATTGTCACAGAGTTCACTATGAAGACTGCACCCGCGCCGACCGAGATCACCAAGTACGCTTACACCATCGCGGCCGACGACGCAAATGCCTTCGCAAGCATATTCCAAAAATGGCAGAAGTTTGGCACGCAGAAGAATCTCGACCGCCGGTTTTCCAGCACTATGACTCTCAGTCAGGGCTCGATGGTCATCAACGGCAACTTCTACGGCCCAAAGTCCGACTTCGATAAGCTGAACGCGCAGTCTATCCTTCCTGCTAATACCTCAACCGTCGTTGTGGACATCACCGTTGGCGAACTTCCGTTCCCAGGACTCGGCGACCCAGACCTGACAGCCAGCGGCAGCTTCCCCATCCCGTTCTATGCCAAGAGTGTCAAGACGCCAAGTCACAAACTGCTGTCGGACGAAGCTATCAAATCCATGTTCTCCTACATCAATGGCACTGAGAAGGGAGCGCCCGTGTGGCTCGTCATTTGGGATCTCGAAGGCGGCGCCATCGCCGATGTACCGCAGACCGCTACCGCATACTGGCACCGCGACGCCGCCTACTTCATGCAGAGTTATGTCGTCAATCTTGGAGGACCTGTCACCGACGCCTCCAAGACTTTCCTGTCTGGCCTTAGCAGCTTGGTGCAGAAGGAGACGTGCGATCAGGGCGCGTACCCAGGCTACGTCGACCCTGAGCTTGCGGACCCTCAGCAGGCCTACTGGGGTGGCAATGTGCCTCGCTTGCAGCAGATCAAGGCTGCGGTCGATCCTGATAATGTCTTCCGCAATCCTCAGAGTGTGCCGACTCAACACCAGGCTCAGCAGCGTCGTCAGGTCTTTGTAGGGTCAGCGGTACAGTCCTACGCAGGGCAGTTTGGTCTGTTGGTTTCCTGCATTCTGTTGGCGGCAATCTTGTATGTTTAATCGTACATAACCTAGAGACTTGTGTAGAAGACTTTGCATGTGGTAGTCGTAATAAAATGCAGATTACGAAATTACAGCACCCTGCAGTGACCGTTGTATTCTTGGAGGTGGTCCCCCAAAGACCCAAATATATCGATTGAAGTGCGGTTGCGAGAATGCGAGGCGAAACTAATGATGCGATTCATGCGGGTTAGATGATGATTGTAAGCCTGCTGCGTTCGCGTGAAGTTGCATGCGGCGATTCGGGCGCTTGGGAAGGCACGTGCCAACGTCCCAACACTTTGCCTCACCACCAACAATGGACCCGTCTCAACCTTTCCTCACCACTTAAACAATGCCCTGCGTGACAACGTATACCACCATCGCGACCAGACCGCACTCCGATTAGTGCTGCAACACGTCTTCGCGAATCGTCGCGATGACAGCTGCGATGAGTGCGACCTGCCTGATGCCACCGCTGCTGTGCCACGAGGCTTGACGCGTCGAATAGACGGGAAATGGCTTGACGCGCACAAGCTGCCTAGACTGTGTAATTTACATAAGCTTCCCTTATTGCGCCTGTCGCTATCGCAAAGAGAATAGGTGCAGCTTAGGATGTCTGCAAGAGCTGCCGACGACTCCATAGGCGGCAAGCCTGTTCACAGCGAACCAGTATACTTGCGACTGCGAATGCAAGCAAGAGTTGTGTATGCTGACGCGGACGAATGAGAGCCTGTACAGACCAGCCACAACTACCCCTCCGAAGCTGAACGGGCATCACGCCAGGCTGCATCATGAACCGGAACTGGTGCCAGCTGGATCATAAAAGCGTCGTGTCGCCTCATTTCCATTCCGCAGCGCAAGACAACCACCCACTGTCGCCATCATGTTCCATGTATGCGCTAGCAGCCTAGACGAAGGAGAGGAGGTGAACTTCAGCGGCGGTCTGGTCGAGATCGCGGCTCTGACTGCTGTGATCGGGGGCTCGACTGCTGAATTGATTGCTCTAGGGAATCGCGGCGCTTGCGGTTTGCCATGGGCGGCTTTGAGCTCCTTTGGGTCGATCTTCATCGTCAAAGCATGCATATCCGCCTGCACACCAGGATGGCTTCGAGATACCGTTGGTGTGAGAACCAGTGGCTCTGATAAGGCTATTGGGTGTTGCATGAGTCTGAGTAGGAAGGCAAACAGTCGCGTAGTCACTGGCAGTGCTGTTGGAGTGACGGCGAAATGGACCAAGGTAAGTCAAAATTAAGAAGCACATACGGGGACATGTCTAATCGACTTCAGACCAGCGAAGGTTCTACTTTGATAACCGCTGGGAGAGAAGATTTCGAAGATGTTTACGCTTTCGATGAATGGACGGCCGGCCCGTTGCGATCTTGTGCAGTAATGCAACCTGGGGAGCATCTACAAGCTCACGTCTACATGCGAGATCATTACTGGGAGATTGTACAACGCTCACAGACCAGAAACGACTGGATTATTACGTTTGCAACCTTGCTGAAGGTCGTAGAGATGTATCTGCTCTACCACTTCGGCTCTCGACGCGTCTTCCTGGTTACTGGAGTCATCTGGGCGTACACCTTCTTCTCGGCGATCGCGTTGCAGTTGTTTCACGTCGGAAGAGCTACAACACCTGGCGAGCAGTCAAGACATTTTGATGTCGTCTCTGGGTCGCTGCCTACACCGCAAGTGATCGGGGGAGAGCGCAGGATTCTCCTCGGGGTACCTGTCAACCTTCGCAGAGGTCGCGCGTGGCAGATATTCTGGATTATAGGCGCCGCCGTTTGCATTACTTCCCTTCTCGGCACATACGCCGTTCTTTCGAATGAGCCGGCCGTTTGTTTCCGGATCTGGCTTGGTTTCCAGGTCATCTGGCTTGCGCTTCGATCGATCTTCTTTCACTTCGCACAGCAGGTAGACGACATGAAACACATCATTACACCGAACATAAACGGACGAGAACCGGCCACCCGAGTTAAGTTTGCGGCTACTCGGACTGGCGGTTGGGGTGTCGAAGCACCAGATCCTGAACCACCCCCGCGGCGTGCTTAGCTATGCGAACGACGCACAAGATCCCGTGATTATTAGGAGGCTCTTGAGAGACGCTAATCTGGAATACACAGATTACTTCGAGCTTCCAACGCGCGCAGATTCAAGATCGGAGCTGGGCGTCACTGTGGTCGGCGTCATTGGTGACACTTTACTCTCAAGTGTCGCATGGCTCATGGGCTCGCCTCTGGCCGGGATGGATCTTTACGATTCATGTATTTTGGCTGTCCGTGTCTCTGGCGCAATACAACTGATACCGTCGTGTCGCGTGCTCTCCGGTCGCATCGCCGACGAACAAGTCCCGGACCCCGAGACGACGTTGCCTTCCAACTTCCGACCCAAAGGCGCAGCGAACGAGGGTTACAACATTAGCTGGCGGTACTGGATACCATGCGGCGGGAAGAAGTGGTTGTGGTACAGCACACCGTGGGCGACTACCACAAAGGTCGACTTGGGTATCACGGGTACGAAGAAGATGACAGTCACGACAGGAGATGACATCACCAAAGAGCTCTTGTCCGGGACGTTGCAGATCAGTATGAGCGATGTACAAGCCGTTGAAGATGCTATCGCGCAGTCTGCGAGGGCGGGTACAATTCTGCAAAATATGTTAAGAGAAGATTTCACACGATTCGAGAAGAGCGCAGAATCGTAGCACGATAAAAGCAACGTCAATGCGGCCACAAGCATTGCTCCGAACCCGACCGAGCCCGACCGAGCATCATCCAGGCTGTACCCTATGACGGAAACTAGAAAAGGTTCCCCGTACGATAACTGCACAAAACGAGATACGAGATACGATGGTTTGTGGGGAAGTCCCCGTGCGGGGTACCCGGCTGCCCAGAAAACCTTTAGTTTCAAGAACGCTCCGACTGAACTGGCCAATGGTGAGCAAATATCTGCCGAAGCTACATCGCGTCGGTTACATTTGCACCGAGAGGCACCATTCCATCGGCTATTCCTTCTCCACCACCTTCCGACCATCAGTTGTTGTTGTAGGGACGACCGCTGGTTATAATCATGGTCCGGCCGCATTGCCAACGAAAGCCCTGTCAAGATCACCTCGCACGGAAGCAGCGATGGATCTTCTTCAGCGTTTTGCGATTATAACAATTCTTGTCAACCTATTGACGACTGCGTAAGGCTCCAGTGATACATACAGAAGACCGTCCACTCACATAATAGCTTCGTCGAATATGGCTCAATTGCACCTCAATCACAGCTACAGCAATCTGCACCCTCATCATCGGGCTTGAAGCCGTGGACGAACGAAACCCTGATCCTATCGCCAGATAGCCCACTCGTTACACTCGACTACGGCACTGAGGTAGCCGGCTTCCCGTTCTTCCACGTTTCAGCAATTTCTGGAACGGTGCAGATCGAAGTAAAGTACAGCGAAGAATACCGTGGCGTGGAAGAGCCCTTCTCGGACGGGCCTTGGACATTCTCGAATGGACTATCCAACTCTTTCCGAGTAGAAACTTTCAACGTCACGGAAACGGGATACATCGAGAGCTTCTTCGTCCAAGGAGGCCAGCGATGGCAGACCGCACGGTTGATTACGAATGGCTCCGTCACCATTGATCATCTGGGATTTCGTGCAACAAGCTCAAAATTGGACGCCGAAATGCTACCAGGCCGCTTACAGACATCCGATAAGAATTTGAATCGCGTCTTGGACCTTGGAGGTCGCGTCGCTCAAGTAGCGTGCGTAGATGCCGGAAATGCGCCATCCACGTGGGAGATCACAAAAGAAGGAGCATATATCCGGGGCCAAACCAGTGCGCAATCCTCTCTAGGAGTTGACGCAGTCAATTATACACTGGAATTTGACGTAAAGATCGCCCGCGGCGGCGCAGGCTGGAGAGTAGCAAGTGCAATGCCGCCACTTGGGCCTTACTTCGTGCTTACATCCGAATACCCTGAGCGGAACACGTTCGCAAACACAAACCGGACTCTTTTGCCTCCAAACACACTGGCATTCACTACTGGATGGAGTCTAGTAAACCAGAGCACACTACCCGTGCCAGAAGCCCAGTACTTTACTATCAACACAACCATTAAGGAGAACATGTGGTATCGCGTGCGCACATCGATCGAGGAGACTGGATATCGGGTGAGCATAGACGGAACCGAGATTGCGTTCATACCTTTACCTCCGCCTGCACCCCCCGGGAACTTTGGCACACCTTCTCGATACCAGGGCACATGGGGCTTCGGAGGCATGCAGGATCAGATCGCATATCACAAAGACGTAACAGTCACTGCTGGAAACGGCACTACCACATATCGCAATTCCCTAACGAGCGAGGAGACCTTGGCCGAGTATCAGGTCGCACCTCTGGAACACTCAGTCTGCGTAGATGGTGCCAAACGGGATCGGCTAGTCTGGACAGGAGACTTCTACCACACTGTGCGTGTTGTCGCAGCTTCATCTGCTCGATTTGACTACCTCTTGGGCACCATCATATACGCGCTGAGCTTTCAGCTTGATGATGGCCCGTACGCCGGCTTTACCCAAATCTCTACGAATCTTGGAGCCCGCCCCCAGTACAAGGAAGCAAATATCGCAAACTACGCTGGGTTGGTGGACTACCAAGACCTATTCTTGGCAGGAATCGGCCAATACTTCCGCTACACCGGAAACCGCGACGGGCTGAAACCTCACTGGGATCAGATCAAGAAACTTGCCACTGCGAGATTGGCTTTCATTGACCCTACCTCTGGTCTCATTGGAGGTTCTCCGGAGGTGCCATCGCCATTCAGCTTCCTGGGGCCAGCCAACGGTAGTGCAACGACCGGTCTCTTCGCTTACATGCTTGAGGAGATCGCGCCACTTGCGCTTGCGATGGGCGACGAAGAGTCTTCGGCACAATACTCCCAAATAGCAATCAAGCTGCGCGAGGCCCTCAATCGTGAGCTATGGAATGATCAGCTCGGAACATACTCACTCTCAACCACCGATCGAGGCAATTTCTCCTTGACTGGTATCGCCTGGGCAATCCTGTCTGGTGCGGCCAACGACACCCAAGCAGCATCTTCTATTGCGAAGCTTGAGGAGCTTCGCTTCGCAGTAGGCTACAAGACCATCTCGAGTGACATAGAGACAGACGACTATCAGCTTGCTCCCAATCCATCAGGCTTTCTGTTGGAAGCTCTATTCAAGTCAAGGCGCGACTTCGGAGTGGACAGCACACCTGCTATCAAGCATCTGCTCGACAGTCTATGGGGTAGCATGGTCAACAAGAACGAGTATTACTCTGGCGCGAGTTGGGAATACGTAAAGCCTGATGGTTCACCTGGTATCGATCTCTTCACTAGCTTAGCGCATCCGTGGGGTGCAGCTCCGACGTATGTACTGCCAGAGTACCTTCTTGGCGTCGCTCCAACCTCTCCCGGGTACGAAACGGTTCTTATCACTCCCATGATAGGATTGCTGGATCAGTATGAAGTCAGCGGGACGGTGCCGACACCCAACGGACCGATCAAGGTGGCGTGGACGTTGAGCGGCAAGAGCGTTGCTTTCACGATTGTTATACCGACTGGTACGGCAGCTACACTACAATTGCCAGCTGGCGCGACTGCGGTCGGCAGGAGCTTGCGCAATGGACAACTTGAGCTTCGTTGTGGAACGATGGGATTGAGAATAGATATGGAGAGCGACTCATAGATAGAAGAAGAGAGATGAAATCATCTACCGCCGCCATCAGTTCTCATGTATGCAATGACAGCCTCTTTCATCCGCGCGAGAGTTTACTACTATACACCTCTAGTCCTTGGGCGCTTTGTACTGACTTCGATCTGGCTCCCTGTTGCTAAACTGCCGGCGCTGGTACATGATCGCTCTCTCGTCGAACTGCCAATTCGTCCACATCTGATTCTGTACTTTGTCCGTCGACTGCGGAAAATACTCAACTTTCATCTCTTCTCCATCTTCCTCGACAATGCGCGCGACGAAGACCAGATCTTCTTCCTTCGAGAATTCGTTGAGGAAAACAAAGTACTGGTCGTTCACAGGCGTGTCAACCCTGAACTTCTTCTCATCCGTGTCTTCGGCGCGTGGCATCGCTTGCAACCACCTTGCGCAATCTTCGGGCATCTTGCCGAGCCAGGGCGAGACGAAGGAGGATGCGACGGGCGGCTCGGTGCCGCCGGTGGGAGAGGGCTTGTGAACTTCCTGGCATGCGGGTAGGTCGTCATAAGAACCGGTCGCCACCCAGAAGTCCCAGTCCTCACCACCGGCGCCATGGTAGGCGCGCTCAAGGGCGGAGTTGAGATACTGTGATTGTTACTATCGTGCACATGGTCAATAGATGCAGCGGTGCTGACCTCGTTGGTGATGCTCTTGTCGAGGACGAAGAGCGCGTAGGGAGGGTCAGACATATTGCTTGTGCAAGGTTGTGGTTATTATTTGAAAGTCAGAAAGCTACAATGTCTGCGGAGTTATTGTTGCGACGAAGTCGCGGCCTTAATGGTCTTACTATTCACTGACGTCACATGCGTTCGCAGGTGCAGGCAGTGAGGCGGAGCGGATGCCTACGCGAGGCCCCCCGCTGCGCAGCTGCGCCGCACCTTATTCTTGACCTGCAGCTGCACCGTAAGCTCAGACGTGGATCTCGAAACTCCAGAACGTCCAACGCAGCGAATCATGGCTGCATCAAGAGCATGGTTGTGTAGGTATCGCAATCTTTTTCGAGGTACATGTACTCAGCCTTGTCGCACATTGTTGGCGGCAACGTAGACAGACCCACGATCACTCGTACACGCTGACTATGCCTACCATCGCCCGGCTCCTAGCCCCCCGACAACCCACCTTTCCAGACATTATAATTACCTACACATGTGGCCGTGTTGCTCGAAGTGGTCAGGCGTTCTTCCCACTCAAGACATGTCGGGGCTGTTTGACCTGTCAGACTTTGACTTTCAAGTCTACGCTGATGGACGCCTGGGTACTATGTTGAGAATGAGCACCACGAGAGTATAGTGTCTTGTGGGAACGTGTTATGCAGCCCCCAAGATACAGCCGCCAGGATCGAAGTACCATGACCATGAGGGTAGAATGCGCTGAAGTAGACCTAGTCTCGCACTGGTATAAAAGAGGTTGCAACATCCTACTGATGTTTCTTCACTACCAGCACATTTCTCCAGCTTCATAGCTCTCTCCGTTATCAGTCTTCTTCTTTCTCGCATCTTGAACGCAGTTTGCGCTTTTGACTTCCTCCAGAGCCTTCCAATACCTTACTCGTCAAACAAGTCTGTTCCGTTGCCCAACATGCATTACATCGTGGCCATCTCTCTGCTGCTCCAGGTTTCGATGGGCTTGGAGCAGGGCAACAACATGCCCGACATAGTAGCACCCGGAAGGGCAGACAGAATGTTCGTGAAGCGCGCTGGGAAGGATTACGGCAAACAGACTGTAAGCTGTGTCGGTGGAGAGGGTGCTTGCAACAATGCTTGTTACTACATCAATTGCGTGGTTAGTGTTTGCCAGCTCACTCTCTTTGAACTCGAACTGATTTGTGTCTGCGGTAGGCCCCAGCCGCCGGTATCCAGAATCCAAGCAGAATCGTGTACGTCGGGCCCACCAAGGGCAACGAGTTGGAGAAAGCACACAACCGACAGGCATCTGGGTGCTCTGCTGGAGGCAAAAGCCCTTGTGGCGAGTTCCCCTTCAGCCAGAAGTTCAGCGACAAGACAGCAGGTCCGGGTGAATACGATTGTGATGAATGGCCACCTGCAATGTCTCAGCAGTTACCATTCGGCGATCCGAACCGACTGGCGCCAAACAGTCTACGCTGCATGGTAGCTGACGAGAATCAAGACATCGGTCGCAAGCTGGGTCGCATTGTAACAAGCAACGGTATGGTCCGCGACGACTTCTTCGACGTGGACTTTGACATCACTGGTGCTGATCAGAGCAAACTCGCATTCTGTCAGCCAAACCCAAACCCAAGAGGTGTCTGCGGTTCCGACGGCCTGCAATTCGAGCTCATGGAGAAGACGTTCGCTTCCGGCAAGCTCAGCAGTTACTACAACCGCAATGGCGACGACAACAAGTACATATTGACCGACACTGCCTACGCGGAGCTGTACCAATGCGGCGTCGAATTCACTCGCGACGGCGATGCGACGATCAAGGACATCAAGCTTAGTGACTGGGAGAACAAGGAATCGACGCCAGCTCAGTGCAACTTGCCCAACAACAACGACTCGTGCGACCTACAGGGTCTCCCCAACGACCTACGAGTAAAGCGCACCGGCAACTTTGGTACCAAGCTGGAATTTGAGTACTCGCCAGTCCAAAAGGGCGTCAACTACTTCGATTGGGACTCGGATATGAAGGGCAACGGTCGTGGTCCATGGACTGGGAACGATGATACGGACCCGACTGCGCAACCCTTGCGCTTCTGCAAGGTTGTTCATGGCAGTGCACCGAATACGCAGAGCTTCAACTGCTGGTTCCCTTGCTACAAGAATGCGGACGGTAAACCCTAGATATTTTGGCGGGACCGTGTGGCGAGGCGATGGACAGTTCTTGGGGGGGATTTGCATCGCAGTAGAGGCGTTTGGGAGGGGCGTTTGGTATCGCGTTCGGCGACAGCATATATGTGGACAATCGTTTTGCAATGTATAGACTATGTGAGGAAGCGCGCATCCAAGTTCGTGAGAGTGCCCACGTGAATGCTGACGCGCTAACGCGTGACGTCATTGGCGGCTTCCCCGCGGCGAAACGCACTGCCTCTTGACGCTCCCCGACACCCACACGAGAACATCGCGCCTCCACACTATACTGCCATACCTCACTCGATATTGACTATGCGCTCTGGCACGGAAGGGTTGCGCGCTGCGACGTCTGGCTGAGAAGCGCATCTACGAAACCATCGACCTCGGCACGATCCACAGCCTCCATCATCCAGCCTTCATTTACTGAACCGGTATGCGCGCGCGCGGGCGGCCGAAGAGCTCAGGCTTCGGTAATCCCACGACTTGAAGGATCTGGAGGAGAGTATGAATAGGCGCAAGACGCTCGACGAGCGCGTCGCACATATGGTCAACCTACGCGACGCGAGTGGGACAACGAGAGCCTGCACATCAACGGCGGCGACTAGGCGCAGGGCGAGGGGCCGGGCGCATGAGCTAAGGACAATATACAGACGTGCAGGAAGATACAGAGGAGTTAAGGGCAGCGTTTGAGCTTGCATGCACCGAACGTCTACTCGAAGCGCAGCCTATACAGGCAGAGAAGAGGCCTAGAGATGCCGTCCACAGAGCGGTAGGCCTAGCGTCACGGGAGCGTCGCATAGTCTACTCGCACAGCGTCACGACGCACTTCTCGGACCTCGACGGCTCCTACTGCCTGTTCTACTACCTAACTATCCGCTATATTTATAACTATCGCGTTTCTTAGAAGAAGAACGTTATAGAGTTTATAGTATATAACCTAAAATACTTCTATTATTACTTATCTTCTATAAGTGTATAATTTATCTAGTAGCTCTACGCGCTACTTTAAAGTAAGAGGCCTAGAGAGTTAGATCTACTCTAAATAAAAAAGACCTTTCTAGTTACTCTTTTAAATAGATTTCTACTACTACTATAATTACTTATCTATATATTTAGTACTAAAAGAATTATAATTAAAATTATATTACTTCTATCTTTTTAGAATTTACTATCTACGTACTATTACTTTATTATATATAATATAGTAGTATAGCTATTATATATTTATACACTTTATATATACTAATTTTAAAGTAGATTATCTTTAATACTTTAATAAACTAAATATTTAGCTTATAGATAAAGCTACTATTATTATTATATAGTAAAGTATATAGTACTAAAAGAATTATAATTAAAATTATATTACTTTTATATTTTTAGAAATTAAACTCTATATACTTTTATAGTATTATATATCTTATAGTAGTCTAGCTACTATACGCCTATACGCTTTATATATACTAATTCTAAAGTAGATTATATCTAATACTCTCTATCTATATACTTTATATCTTCTTTTATCTTCTTTAGGTCTAAAAGATAGAGTCTATAGCGTACTTTTTTTAAAATTATATAATTATATAATTACGTAATAACACGTTACTATATTAGACTCTAAAAGTAAACTTAAAAATCTCTAATATAAGCTAGATTTATAACTTATAATACTTATACCTATACTACTTCTACTACTAATATAATAGTTACTATACGTAATTATAATAAGCTAACTACTTTATATTTATTATATATTACTAATAGCTATCTAGACTATTAACTAGTACTAGCACTAGTTTTATATAATTACGTAATACTAAAAAGAAACTAAGTAAGTCTATTACTAGTATAAAGTCTCTAAAATAATCTAAGATACTTATATAATATCTATATAATATCTATATAAATACTAGTAACTTATATTTTATATATAATTATCTATAAGCTAGCTATATTAGCTATATTATATAACTACTACTTACTATCTATATTTACTCTTATCTACCTACCTATCTATTCTCTATCTATACTAATAACTTCTAAGCTTTTATAGCTATAGTCTAAACTTTATAATAATACTTAGGTTATTTATAATAGTATACTATACCTATCTAATATAGGCTTTTTTATAAAGTACTATTTATACCTTAGCTTAATAATTATATACCTAATAGAGATAATAAAGAATCTTTATCTTCTACCTATTATATATACTATATAATATAGCTTTAATAAAGTTATATTCTTCTACTATTAGAGCTACTAGTAGTACTCTAAAAAGCTTAGCCTTTATCTACTAAAGCTATATATACTATATATTTATAAATCTCTATTTAGTGTATAAAAGGTTTAGCCTCTACTTTATAAATAGTCTATCTAGTATAAAAAGAATAACTAATACACTAGAGCTACTATTAAGTATTTCTAGTATTCTCTTTACTTCTAGATTAAATCTAGTAGTATCTAGGTTCTTTTATATATTTCTAATAGTAAATATTATTATACTCTTAATAAAAAGAATAGACTTACCTAGAATAGTACTTAAACTATTCTTATAGTTACTTACTACTATAATTAGTATAGTAAGAGCTATTATATACTTAATAATAAAACACTTCTTAGAAAAGTTATTAAAAGTACTAATTATAATATTATTTATTATAGAAAAAAATATCTTTAAGAGAATATTAGTATTAGTATTAAGTTTAGTTAGAGTAGTACTTTAGTATAGAGTTCTTAGAGATATAAGAAGTTCTTTAAAATAGAAAGTTATTAGATAAAGAAAAAGAAAAAAAAGAAAAGTATTTTTTATATATAAAGCTTTTTATAATTCTCTCTAGGCTACTATTCTCTATACTATAGTTTATCTACGTAAATATCTTTTTATATTTTATAGTAGTATAGTACTATAATTTAATAGTAGTATAGTACTATAATTTAATATTACTTTAGATCTAAAGTTTACTTATATAGCTATCTAGACTTCTATCTATCTACTTCTATAGCTAAGAGAAAAGCTCTACGCTTTAACTTTTACTTTTTCTACTAAGAGCTTTTTTTTAAAAAGCTTTTATATTAACTTTTAAGAATATTTTAATATTTCTATAGCTTTATAGCTCTATTTTATCTATTACTACTTTTAAGTCTACTTCTAAGTCTACTAGAAACGCCTCTATTACTATTACCTCTATAAGTATATTATTATTATTATTAAAGTACTATATCTATAGTAAATATTAGAAAAAGAGTTTTATTAATATCTATAGCTATATATAGTAAGTATAAGATATTTAGAAAATATATTTATATTAAAATTACTATATAGAGTTACTAACTACGTTTTATTACTTTACTCTATATTAATACTTTACTATAATATTTTCTTTTACTTTATATACTTTTTATTTTATATACTTTTTTATCTTTTACGCTCTTTTATCTTTTATACTCTTTTATTTTTTATACTTTTATATCTTTTATACTTTTTTATCTTTTATACTCTTTTATCTTTTATACTCTTTTACTTTTTATCTTCTTTTATATACTTTCTTTTATCTTCTTTTTTACTTTATTTTATCTTATTTTATTTTCTAAGTAATACTAGCGTATTTTATAAGCTATTACTTATACTTTAGTATTTTTATCTTTTCTTCTTTCTTCTTTTTATCTTACTATTTATTAAGTATATAGTAAGTTAATTATAAGACTAAAGATTATTTTAGACTCTAATACTAATATATAGCTAAATTACTAGTAGTTAGAAGTTTAATAATATTAGACTTTACTATATTAAACTAACTATCTTCTACTAAAGTAGAAATAATAGTAGAAATAATATATCTACTAGATCTAGGTAATAAGCGTTCTTATATAAAAGTAATTACTATTACTAAGAATATAATCTACTTATATTATTCTAAGAAAAAATCTAATAATCTAAATAATCTATACTATCTTATCTATTATATTTATAAACTTTCTCTAGAACTCTAGAATAGTATCTATAAGTTTTATCTTCTAACTAAACTAAATACTTAAGTAGTGCTAAAGCTATTACTATCTAATAATTACTTTCTTAGCTTAGAAATTATTAATAAAAAAATAGTTATATACTTTATATAGAAGTTAGATCTTACGCTATATTATATATTACTATAGATCTACTTAGAATTTAAGTATATTTTTAACTAGTAACTTCTTAAATAGTATCTATTATTTATATAAATAGTACTAAGCTATAGAGATAGAGAATTAGAATCTACTTATCTATAAGACTATTTCTTCTATACTTTAGTCTCTTTACCTAATTATAGAAGTAGTAAATTCTCTCTAATTCTATAAGCTAGAACTATAACTAGTTTACTTTTACTAGTAGCTATAGAGATATTACTACTTTAGAATAGTTACTATACTATAGACTTTACTCTTAATTTTAATAAAGTAACCTATCTAGCGCGCTTAGTTCTTTTATCTTTAGTTCTAGAATAGATTTTACTAAGAAATAAAATTAAATATAACTTCTATAAACTAAAGCTTTCTATCTATTTTTTTTTTTATTATATAATAATATAGCTTTTACTTAATAGAAAAGTTATAGTATATATAGTACTACTACTCTTAGATAATATAAATAGATATATAACTCTAAACTTTATATATAATATATACTATTAGTATTAGATATATAGACTTTAAGTTAAAGTCTACTATAAGTAGTTTATGCTACTCTAGTTTTTAGTACTTACTTAGGTTAAAGTCTATAAGATTCTCTAGATAATATCTAGGTTAAAGTTCTAAACTTTAATCTTTTTATAAGTATTCTATAACTACTAATTCTTTTAACTTTATACAAAGTAGATATACTTCTATATAAGTAATAATATACTTATATATTCTATATAATTCTAACTATAGAGTAAAACATCTACTAGCCTATAGTTAGAGTACACGTAGGTACTAAAAACTATTTACTTCTTATCTAGATATAAAACCTTTACTATCTAACTCTAATATTAAACTTTACTATCTAAGCTAGATATAAAACCTTTCTACCTCTATATAATACGCACCTTTAGTATCTATACCTAACATAAACCTATTATATTTATTTAAGTAATAAAACTTTTATTTTAAATTTTAATGTATCTAAGCATAGACCTATTATAAAATTTAATATCTTAGTCTTCTATTCTATACGCGTAATAAGTAGGCTAGAGTCTATAATAAAATATAAAGTATTATATATATATAATAGTAGTATATTACGTAGAGAGTATATTAGAATAGATAGATTTAGTCTATATTAGGTTGTTTTGTATATAAAGATTCTCGCAGAAGATAGAAGATATACTAGAATATAACTACTATATATATAGAAGAAAGTCTGTATTATATAAGCATAATATATACTATAGAATAGAGTTATTATTTCTCTATTCTAGCTATTATATACTAAAGCTTATTAATTATTCTCTACTTTACTATTAATAGCAAGTATACTGTTAGTATCTAAATTAGCGTAGTTAACTTTAGCAGCATTATTAGCGTTAATAATAGTTTTATAGCTTTTAGTAACCTTATAGAGTATACTCTTACTTACTTTAATATAACTATAGAGTTAAGCTACTTCTACTTTAGCTACATTAACCTTATCTAAGACTCTAGCTATTTTTAGTCTTTCTATTATAATATTACTCTATAGCGCTACTACTACCTTCTCTAAGTAGACTATTTCTATTTAAGTATAATATAACTCTTTTTAATCTATATATAGCTTTTCTACTAGGCCTTTTACGCGCTTAAACTCTACTTTAATTTCTATAGAAATGTACTTAAAGCTTAATATTCTATAGTAGGTACGTACTAACTTCTTACTATTCTAAACTAGAGTAGAGGTAGTAACGTGTTTTAATAACTATATAGAAAGAGATAATTAGTGTAGAGTATAGACATAGATAACGTTCTTAATAGATACGTTTTTTAATAGTATAGTAGTACGTGTAGCATATTTATGCTTAGCTAAGGTAAAACTATCTAGTAGCTTTCTCTTACTTTAGAGAGGCTCTACTATATCTATAGCTCTAGTTCTAGACGCTATGTCTATCTAGTTATAGTAGACTAGAATATTAGTAAATATTACTAGTATAGAGCTTTATTACTTATAAGATAATTATAGGTATATAATAATAGAAGAAGATATAGTAGATATAACGCAGAAAGAGACTAGAATAAGAAACGTATTACTATAACTAAGTTTAGCTCTCTATATAATAGTATATAACACTAATATTAGAGATTATACTAAATATATTTAAACTTAGTATAACGTAAAACTATTATATTTACTTATACTCTAAAAATAATATATCTTTACTTAAACACTTCTTCTCTACTATATCTCTAGGCTCTATAGTATCTACTAGACGCTATCTAATCTAAATATACCTATAACTATTATTTAGATTATAAGACTAGAGTAGAAACTATAGACTCTCTAGGTTATTATAAATATAGTTCTATTTCTCTATATCTTTAAACGTAAACTATTCTAATAGTAGAGAGTATTCTTCTATTAGTATTATTATTATGTTTTTAATTATATCTAATAGTAGTACTATATATTTATTATACGTAATAACAAAATTATACTACTCTAGAAATATTACTTTCTATAGGCTCTTAATCTAACTATTCTTAACTCTCTTTAGTAATAGCGTAAAAGCGCTAACTCTAAATAATATTTTAAAATAGCTCTACCTTTTTCTATATATTATAACCTTATTAAACTTTATCTATTCTCTTCTATATATCTACCTCTCTACGTTCTAACTATAGAGTACTTTTAGTAAGTATATTTTTGTAAATATTATAACTTTCTATTCTAGTCTCTCTCTACTACTTTTATTCTAGTACTCTTTAATAATCTATTCTATTTCTAACCTATTTTTGTAAAGCTTAGTATATTTAATATAATATTAAATAGTTATGTATAACTTTACGCTCTCTATAAGTATTACTCTATTATATTTCTTCTTATATACTTTCTAAGATTATATATTAAGGCTATAGATAGAAACTATATTATTATACACTAGTAACGTAGTGTTATTACTCTACGTTATAATCTATAGTAGCTCTAGTCTCTTAGTAGCTTACTACTACTAAACTCTTATTAGTACTAACTAGTTCTAGAATACTTCTTTTAAGGTAACACTGCGCCTAGCGTAAATTAAATTCTCTACTATAGCTAGGCCTATCTTTCTCTATCTTTCTACGTACTCTTAGTATATAAGCTACTTTTTATTTATTCTAACCTTTATATTAGAGTTATTTAGTAGCTTCTAGGTAGAAGCCTAGCACTTCTTCTAGTGCTTTAATTTCTTAACTTAGTGTCTCTCTATTACCTATTTTATACTACTATCTAAGCTCTCTCTCTAGTGTTATTATTTCTTTAGCTAGATTATTATTTTATCTACTATATTCTTAGCTACTTTTAATATTATATTATCTATAAGAGTAGTGCTGTCTATATCTACTTCTATCTTACTTTCTCTAACTTTAGCTTTATTCTAAACTAATATTAAAAGTACTAGTATTACGCCTATAAGAGTAAGTATGTTATACTTATTAGAAATCTATAATACTAGATTCTTCTACGTAATACGCTTATATATCTATACTATAGTATAGAATAGTAACTAAGATATTAATAACTTCTAAGAAGCGCTACTATTATAAAACTCTAACTAGTAAGTATTAGTATACTCTTTCTTTAGAAACATGTTATTTACTATAGTAGTAGATTTGTAGATACTATTATCTTAGCTATCTTAGCACTTACTAGACGTAGTAATAGGTAGAAGTGTAAGTATACTTATAGAAATAGAAAACTTACGTTATATACTAGCGCCTACTAGCCTATAACTCTCTTTTTATATCTAGTAATAATAGAATTATACTAATTATTAACCTACACGTACTAATTTAGTATCTATATTAGACTAGCGCGCGCTATCTTACGCTACTAATTACTAGCGTAGCTACTTAACCTAAGTTTTAGACTATAACACTAAAGTTACACTATTTTTAAATATATAACCTCTATAGTTATAAAGTCTAGAACTACTTATTTATACTTTAACTACTCTAGCTATACATTTCTATAGCTATATTAGAGTTAGTAAAACTTTATTCTCTCTTTTTCTAAATACTAAGACACTATTAGATAGACTTCTATAACGCGTCTTTTTACTATTATAGTATTTTTTTAGTTTACTCTAAACGTAACTCTATCTATAGTAACTAGCTTATCTATTCTATATTACTCTACTACTACTTATAGTAGTTACTACGCATACTAAGCTATTTACTTATTTACCTTAAAATTAGCGTTACAATTAGACTACTATTAATATTATATTAAATTCTAGAAATTTTCTTTAAAAGACTAATCTATTACTATAGAAGCTTAGTACTATTTTTATTTATCTACCTACTTCTAGAACTTCTACTATTAATTAGCTATTATACTTATAGTTATACTATACTTTCTCTTATTACGCCTCTTTCTCTACTATTACTATAGAATTACTAGAGATCTTCTACTATTATAAGAAATAGAATATTCTTATCTATAAAACCTATAGAATTACTATTCTACTAGATAAGTTAGCAGTCTACCTTAGTATACACTAGAGTCTAGTAGTAGATAAATATTACACTATTATTAACTATCTAGCTTCTATTATTCTATCTTTATACTAATATTACTTTAATTTTATCTTTCTATCTATTCTAATTAAACCTATTAAGTTTATCTCTATAGTAGATAGGTTAATATATACTATAATAGAAGGTATCTCTTCTAGAATATACTAGTATATTACTATAGAAGATACTGCGTAGAAATACTTATAAATCTATATCTATATCTACTATTATACCTCTACTAACGTAGACGTAGCTAAATTATATAGCTCTAGTATAATAGCTTTTTTCTTAAACTATACTATAGCTATATCTTACTAGCGTCTATTTAACTATATAGCGTTTAGCACTACTACTACGTTTTTCTTTAAGGTTATCTAGCTGCGTTCTACTACTATAGTGCTTAGTAGTAATACCTTTAAAGCTATGCTAGCTAGCACTAAGAAGCGTAAATTAGAAAAGTTTACTAGTATTTATAACATTCTTTCTAAAGAGAGTAACTAGTATTATAATATAAGCCTATAGCTTATCTATATAAACTTTACTATTTATATAAGTAGTAAATCTAGCGTAAAGCTTCTTAAGCTTACAGCGCTATCTTTTAAGAAAATAGAGCTTCTTAAGTAGTTTTTAGTAAACTATATCTTAAGTATAGTATAAATATAAATAGCTATCTATAACTACTTCTCTTACTATATCTAGACTATAGTTATACGTAAGAGAGAATTCTATAGTTAGTCTACGTAGCTCTTATAGTTATATATATATAACTTTATTTTATATACTAGCTCTCTCTAGGCTATTATTCTTTGCGTATAGCGCTTATAGCACTAACTACTTAGCTACCTTCTCTACTTCTAGCTTACTTTCTAATAGCTTATTACTCTTTAGGCTCTTAAGAGCTATATTACCTCTCTTTATACGCTCTATCTACTTATTAATACTAGCTTTAACTAGATAATACTTACTATAATAGAAGTTCTTCTCTATAATCTATAGCTCTTATTACTATACTAAAAAAGTACTCTAGATAAAAAAAAACTTTTACTACTTACGCCTCTTACTATTCTAGGTATTACACTAAATAGATATAAGTAGGCCTAGTCTTACACTACTAATCTATTAGCTCTAAAGAAATTTGCGCGCCTAGCCTTTATTTACTAGCTATAGTTAGACTTTAAGCTTACTACTACTTCTTATAATAATAATATTAATAAAGAGAAGTCTACTAGCGTATTAACTATAGAAGAATTAGATATACTATAGAGCTATACTAATAATAAAGTAGAAGCTACGCTTCTAAAGTAGAGTTATTTATAGTTAATAGTTAATTATATAATACTAATATAGTAGATTATCTTAATAGCAAAGTATATAAGCTACCTCTAGTACGCTAACTACGTAGATAGATTTATAATATAGTCTAGTAACTAGCTTACCTACTATAAATTTACGTTAAGTATATTAAATTTCTAAAATATAATCTACTATTTCTAGACTTAGATTAAGAAATAACTATATAATTTTTGCTACATTAATACGCTTAATAAACTTTCTTCTATTATATATACTACTTTTAGTAGTATAGAGTCTATATTATAATATAATAACTTATAGTTAGTATTTAATAAGTCTAATAATAACTACTTTATCTAGCTTAGAGAATAGATTATACGTTACGTGTAGACGCTAGCTACTAATAAGAAAGTAGTTACTAAATAGTATTTCTCTCTTAACTCTACCTTCTATAATCTTAACTTTATTTACTATATTAGAGACTATATCTAGCGTCTAAACAAAGATATAGTAGTGTTAGCGTATCTAACCTTAGGCGCGCCTACTTATAGCACTAAGTTAATAAGTTACTATATATAAAATACTATAGGTAGTAAAATATATAACGTTTTCTTTCTTAATAGGTTAGTGTTGCTAGCGCTATAGTACTATAAAAGTTTTAATTATAATAAGACTCTAAAACCTATTTACTAATTTCTACTATAACCTATAAGTAATATCTTTATCTATTATATATAAATAGTATTATCTTTCTATAGGCGTCTATAGTATAATCTTCTAGTGTATTATTTACGTAATCTCTTTATAATAAGTTCTATACTTTTTCTATTCTATACTAGTATAGTATAGAAGATAGCTAATTACCTTAGTAATAGACTCTACCTTATTACTAAGAAAGTGTTAGGTATTAGAATTAAGCTTTACGCTATATAGTATATCTATATTACTATTAGGCGTAAGATTAACTATAAGAATATAGCTCTTTGTATTATATTAGTAGTAGAGGTCTAGAATATATTTTAGAAAGAGAAAGCTAATATATTAGAGAAGTAGGCTAGCTATAGAGTATAGATTAGAACGTTTATATATACGTAAGAAGTAGGTAGAATTTTTATAGTATAGTATAAATATAATCTAAAGGTAAGTACCTAGTACTATATATTTCTTAGATTTATATCTATTAAGATTTTAGTGTATAATAATAGTAGCAACAGCGTAAGCTAGTTTAATAATCTAGCTACTACTACGCCTAAAGAAATATTATTAGACTATTATACTAATCTCTACTATAGTGTTAAGTGTAAGTTTAACACTATCTATCTATCTAAACTTCTTATTTATATCTATAGCGTAGCTACGTAGTTTTATAGATTATAAGAGAAAGTCTTACTTAAGATTATCTAGAGCAAGTTAGCTACTATAGCCTATATAGCTACTACTAGTAGTAGTAAGAGCTTAGTGTTTAAGCTCTCTATAAAGCTTCTAGAGTATAGTATAATATTACTTATAGTGCTACTTATAGCGCTAAAAGCTAATCTAGTAGACTATCTTTATAGCTTTAGTATACGCCTAATCTTATAGAATACTAGTAATAATATAGATAAGACTACTAACGTAGTTATTACTATACCTAAATAGATTATAATCTTATTCTTACTAAAGGCCTTTCTTTAACACTAATAGTCTACTTAACACTTCTTATATATTATTATTAATAAAGTCTACTATATATTATAAGTAGACTCTACCTTTTACTTCTATATCTAGACTCTAGACTATCTAACTACCTATAGTATACTATTAACTTTTCTTATAGCTACTCTATCTTCTAATAATAAAGATAAGGTTTAGCGCAAATTATGCCTTAATCTATCTTCTATTTACGTATTTTAAGAATTAACTAACTACTCTAATCTAGTCTATTATATATACTATATAGATATACTTCTTACTAGTAATAAAGCTATCTAAGAGTATATTACTATAAACGTTAATATTAATAAAGGTTTATAAGGTATTTTTTTTTAGAGTAAAAAATAAAACTTACTAGGTTTAGGTTAAGTTTACTACGCGATATAGAGAAAATTAAAGCAAAGTTTTATTTATCTATAACCTCTTTTCTCTAGAAATCTCTAAATATACCTTACAAAACTACTATTAATTAAAGTAAAAAAGAATATAGAATTAAAATATTACTACGCGTAGTCTCTATCTTTAATTCTTTATTATATATTATAACTATAAGCTTTTGCGCACGCGTTTCTTACTAAAGTTTCTATCTATAGCTCTCTAACTAACTATAATTATTATCTATAGTGCTAAGACTAACTATTATTTCTATCTATAGCGTAAAAGAAGCTTAGCGTAAACAAATTATTCTAAAGAATTTAGGCTAGCCTGCAATTCTCTACTAGCTACCTCTTTTCTATACTTCTCTTCTTTATCTATCTATTATATATAACAGTCTTAACGTATTTACTATATTACTATATTTCTACTTATTATATACTATACCTACTATAAACTCTATATAGACTATCTCTTACAACTATAATATACTATCTATTATAGTCTACCTACGTAACTTATTACACATAACTTATCGCGCGTAATAGCCTATTACTACTATTCTATAGCTATATTATATCTTATAATATAATATACTTTAAAGCGTAGATATTATATAAATATTATTAAGTATATATATAACCTACTAATAGAGCACGCTGCTCTTAATACTCTATATTATTTATACACGCTCTACTACCTATATATAATAGAAAAGTAATATTATAAAAGTAATATAATTAGAACCTAGCTATAAATCTTTTTATATAGCTACCTAAACTAAAGATATAATAGTATTATAAACTAACGTATTTATACATTATAGTTATAACTATAGCTATAACTATAGTAACTAATCTATAATAGTAACTTAATCTTCTAAGTATAAGTTACTAGTAATTTTCTACAGCAACTAACTAGATACTCTACTATTATAATCTTACTATATACCTAACAAACCTACCTTTATACGCGCTTAACTTAATTTTAATAATACTTAGCTATACACTATTATAATTACGCTTATTAATACTATTACTAGATTAAGATTTAGAGGCACGCTATAGTAGTAATACTATTATTATTTTTATATTAGATATAATATTATTACTCTCTAATATTAACACTATTACTATAATAACTAGAAATTTACGCTAAGACCTATAACAGTACTATTATTTACGTTTACCTTTATAATAAATGCTAGACCTAGTTAAACTATAAATTATACGCCTAAACTACCTCTTGTTAATAAGCACTATTCTTATAACTATAATATACTATAGACTCTACAAAAGTTACTACTAATCTTATAGTTATTTATACGTCTATTAAGATATAAGCTAGATATATACTTATTACTTCTAGTATATAAGAGTTATAACAAGAGCTCTAATAAAGAATTTTACTACTTTATTAATATTCTTTTTATATAATAAATAGCGTCTACACTTAATAAGATTATAGTAATAGTATCTTAGCGCACTCTTAAAAGTAAGTAAACTAATATTATTACTAGTTCTTATTAATTTTATAAGCTAAACTTAACTATAACACTAGTTCTATTTCTAAACCTAAAGTAGAGTTTAACTTTAAACTTCTCTATACTACTAACCTAGAACTAGAAGATATTAAAAACTATAATAGTAGCTGCGCTAACGTTTACCTACTCTCTTTAAGCTAAACTTAAAAACTTTATATCTATAAAGATAACACTAAGAGTAAGCTTATTAAGATATCTAATATAAAAGAGGCTTTAAGTAAATATAATAGCGTGTTATAAGCGAAGACTAGCGCATTTTATAATACCTACCTACACTAAGATTCTAATATGCCTAATATAGGTAGAGTAAAGGTTAATATAGGTTAGATAGAACTAAATATAAGATAAAGTAGAATAATTAATATAAATACCTATCTTATTCTATTATTATAAACCTATTATATTAGCTATTTAATTTAAATTTACTAGCGTACTATATAGAGTATACGTATAATATAGAATATAGTATAATAAGAACTAATAAGTAGAATTAACTATAACTATAACTAACTCTACTTTCTACTAAGAGACACGTATATACTATACGTCTATATAGAGGTTTTCTTATAGCTATAGCTAGCACTTTTTATAAAGTATATATATACGTATATATCTTCTAAAACATTATATATAGGTTTATATATAACTATAACTAATTTCTCTATAAGTACTTATATCTTAATATAGATTTTATAAAAATAGTTTATAGTCTAATTATGTACTTATTATTATATAGCTATTTTTACGTAGGTAATAACCTCTGCGTTACTACGCGTACTATAATAGTTAAGTAAAATTATAAACATGTAATAAGTTTAATAGAAGTAAGCTAGTATTTTATATACTATCTACTATAACTATATCTATATAATTTTACTATTTCTAGTAGCTATTATTATAATAGAGTAACTCTAGAAATCTTATTAGACTAGAAAGCAACTATTTACTATAAACCTATATTTCTTACTAGTGTTAGCCTTAATACTATAGTAGTTGTAGTTAAATAAGCTGTTAGAGTTAGTAATTAACTTCTATTCTCTAACCTTAACAAACTTAGCCTTATAGATACTATTATTAGTATAAGCTAGTGTAAGAATCTATTATAACTAGGCTCTACTATTCTATATAATATAGAGCACTATAGCTACACTAAACAACTTCTATAATATATTAAAAGACGTATATAATATAGCAAGAATTCTACGTAGTAGATTAGTAGTGTCTGTTAGCGCAAAGTTAACGTTACCTAGATTTAGGTATAGATAGATAACTAATATAAAGTATAAAAGCTTAATATTACTAGGCTACGCTATAATAATTTTTATAACGTCTATTAGAGTTATACTATATTAGAGAAACTTAATATCTAGAAAAGTAAAGCCTATAAAGTTATAGAGATTAATATTAGAAGAAAGACTAAAGTACTTACTAGCTAGATAGAGATAGTCTAGTAGAATAACGCCTATACGTTTAGCTTAGTTATGTATATCTTACTATAACTAAGAGCGCAGCATATTTAACTAAAGCTAGAAATAGTAGCTTTAGGTAATAACTATAACTAGGTCTAACGTAATTTGCATATATTTATTAAAAGTTACTACTAGTTTAGCTATAAGGTTAACTTTAATTATAGAGATCTAATAAGTTTATTAAACTTAGTAATCTTTTATATATATATACTACTAAACTTATATTTAAAGGTTCTATATACTAGTAGAAGTAGAAGCCTTCTACACTCTTAATTTCTTTATTTACGTATACCTCTCTCTTAAATAAGGTTAGTGTAGATACTATTAATATTATACGTATGTTAATAATTATAAAATAATATAAAGAAGTAAGAAAATAAACATTTAAAATTAATAAATAAGAGTAATCTTACTAACTATAATAGACGTAATATAGAGTTACATGCTATACTATTATTTAATATAACTCTATTGCAAACGCGCTCTAACACTAACTATCTACTCTAGGTTTTTTAGAAACTAATTAGGTAACATCTAATAACTTCTACTTTTTACTAACTTTACATTTAGCGTAGACTCTTATACCTTTCTAAATTCTAAGCTATAACTATATCTAGACGTCTGTATAGTAAATTCTTCTTACTATTAATCTAATATCTCTTACTCTAAGTAGACATAGACTATTATAACTATAATACTTAAGATAATTCTTAGTACTAAAGTTATAATAATATCTATGCCTAGTAGCTTTATAAGTTGTTTTACTATTTTAACGCGCGTAAGGTTACCTTTACTTATAATTAATAAGCTTAGTAATATCTTATTATTCTTACTACTACAGCTTACTATCTCTACTTACCTTTACTATGTCTTTACTATCTTTATTATTACGTTCTTACTCTAATAGTTATATATAATTGCGTTACTCTCTATATTCTATCTACTACTAACCTCTACCTTTTACGCTAATAATACAAATTCTATATAATTAACTATAGCAAACCTATAAGCCTAACTAAACAAAACCTTAGCTATAATATTTACTAACTACATCTAGCATTATAAAGAGCTACTAGCTCTTCTTCTAGTAACTATATATATTATTATATATAGTATAAAAGAAAGTGTCTTTAATATTATAGAGTACTTTAAAATTATTAATACAAAAACCTTACTTCTATATATAGCTAACTAATAGCTTATACTTATTATTTATTTTAATAGTATAATATATAGCTTATATAAAGACGCTATTATAATAATTATTAAAAGCTTAAGCGTAGCTAACGCAATTAATAAAGCTTTCTTAAATTAAATTCTAAGACTATTATCTACGTAACTATATATCTCTACTATTATTATAGTAGTAAACTATACTATTACTACTATATCTACCTTGTTTGTAGCTAGCGTTAGCGTAGCTAGTTACTACACCTAGCGTGTCTATTATAACTAAGCGTTACTCTATACCTACTTTACCTAACTTCTTATCTAACTATAATAGAAGTGTTATCTAATTATTAGAATATATATTAGATTTAACTAAAACCTAACTACGCTTTAGTAGTTTATTAACGCTATTACCTAGTTAAACTGCGCAGTAGTAATATTTCTAATCTAGGTTAAGGTAATTATACTATTAGGCAACATAACTACTACCTAGGCTACCTATAGCTTACGTAGAGTTAGTATATATATAGTAGATTAAGCTTTCTAGTTACTAGAAAAGAGAAATATAGTTAAACCTTCTATATAGAAATATATAGAAAAGTAAGAGCATATAAAGAACTTATAATAAAATTATATATCTACTAGATCTATATTCTCTAAGTTAAGATACTACTCTAATTCTAAATAATAAAAAAATATAAAATAGAAAGAGATTTAACACTACTATAGTAGTGTAGCTATAATAGAGCTCTTAACTATAACTATAACTAGATATCTAATTATAAACGTACAGTACAAATAATATATAGTACTTTATACTATAACTATACCTAGAGGTTCTATTACTAATGTTCTGCGCAAATAATATATAGTACTCTATACTATAACTATACCTAGGCGTTCTAAAGGTAAATATAATATATAAATAATATATATATATATATATTTAATGCCTTATATAGTAATTATAAATTAGCCTCTTTATACCTAGGTTAACGTTATAGATATATAATACCTATCTTAGTTAGGTAGTAGTATACGCGTAGGTATCTACTACTATCTAAAGTATTAGTGTAAAAGCGTATTATAAATAGAAAAGATATAAATAGTAAAAAGCCTTACATTGCTACTATAGTTTAAAGAGTTACTATTATTATCTTTTACTATAATCTACTATTCTACGTAGTATAGATACTAGCATAGAGGCCCTATAAAAAGTAAAAAAGAGAACCTATTTATAATGTAATTTAAACTTAGAGCCTCCTCTAAAAAAAGAGGCTAACTAGTCTACTCTAGGTCTAACTAAGGCTATAACTTCTTTATAGCCTTAGTTTAGCTAGAGTTTATTTTCTACTAAACTATGCTATTATAATAGATCTATTTAATATAAAGAGAAAGTAATTATTACGTATATATACACTAAAATAATAGATATAGATAGAGACTAGATAATAGATTACAAGACGTTAGCGTAATTATAGTAGTTAGTAAAGAGGCAACTAGACCTATAGAAGTAGATAAACTAGGTAAGATTATAGCGCGCGCGTGTAGTTACAACACTAAAGAGAGTATTTAGTAAGATTCTATAATTATAATACCTCTTACTTTTATATATAAAAGGTAGTAGGTATAAACTAACTAAAGTAGTAGTAGCTTTAAAGAAGTAAAATAAGATTATCTATTTATATTAGCTATTAGACTATAACTATAGGTAGCCTCTCTCTAGACTACTATAACCTAAGTTATATATAATTTAACTCTAGATTATAACTACACCTAGTCTTTAGTATACTTACCTTTACTTTATTCTATTTAGTCTTAGTATAAGACTCTACTCTACAGCCTATTCTACTACGCTATCTTTATAATTAGCCTTATTTAGCTATTTACTAAAAATTAGAATACGCCTAATTATAACAACGTTTATACTTCTTAAGCATTCTACTAAGTAAGACTTTCTTACTAATACTCTATTTTATAAACTATTCTCTTACGCTGTAGTCTTTAAAGAACTAGTAACTATTACCTAGACTTTAATCTAGGTGTTAACTCTTTCTAAGAATAGTACTAGCGTTCTCTCTTTTACTTAACTCTTTATAAATTATATTATAAACTACATTACGTAACTCTATTAGTAGAAATATAACTAAGTCTATAGCGCGCCTAATTCTTAACTTATATACTATACGTCTAAGATTATAAAACTCTTCTACTAAGGTTAACTAAGCTTTTATACGCGCCTAAATCTTATTACTACTAAATTTAGACTTCTATAGAAGATTACTTATAGAAGAGAATATTACTTACTTATCTTTACTAAAGCGTTCTTTAGCTCTGTATAGCTTAAGTATAGCTCTTAGGCGTAGGTCTATATTATTCTAGCTATAGTACTCTTATTAAGTATTTCTTATTATTATATTAAGAATACTATCTAAGTATACTAGGCACTATTAGTAATAACGTTCTCTTTTAAGGCGCATCTATTTTACTAGCTAAGTATTATTCTAAAACGCGCTAATATTACTACGCTTACCTATACCTCTTACGCCTTTAGAAACTTTACTATTCTAGCTACTTAAACTAAGAATTTAGAGGTATTTTTCTAGTGTTATATAGTTAGTTTTATATTTAAATTAACTATCGCTCTTAATAAGTACACTTACTACTACTAGAATAATAAAACTACTATATTCTATAGCTATTTTAGTTACAGTCTTTATTACGTTATACTTTAGTATAGTATCTACTTTTATTTAATCTTATTAACTCTACTATAAGCTACGCGTATAATATTATATTCTTCTACGCGTTTAACTTACCTATATTTTATTATAGTACTAATATAGATTAAAGCAAGATTAAAAGTAAATAGAAACTAATATCTTATCTCTACTATACTAGTAAGATTATTACATAACTTATTTCTATTACCTTTACTAGTAATTAAGTAATAAGTAAAAGCTTTCTACTAATATTAGCTATAATATAGTATATAATTAAATTACTAAACCTCTCTAAAAGCTTTAGATTATAGCTTAGAAAATAATTTATATTATATAGTATCTATTAGAGCTTTAGTAATAGTTATAAATTAGTTATTAGAGGTATTTAAGACTGCGTAGCGCTAAGCCTAATTATACTAAGTCTAACTAAGTATCTTATAACGCTAGTAACGCTAGTAACGCTAGTAATATTAGTAAATATCTTTTTTAATTTTAAACCTAACTACCTTCTCTCTATCTACTACTACTTACTCTATATTATACACTAGCAACACCTAGTCTAACTATAACACCCTTTTTAAACACCTACTACTATCTATTATCTAATTCTAGAATTATAAGTTATATAAATAGATTTTTAAAGCCTTTTAGCTAGTTTTAAATTTTATTTATTATTCTTACAAGACGCTACTAATAGACGTGTACACTAATATAAGTTACGTAATTAAATTAAATTATACGCGCGCTAACTTATATATAGCTTACGTATAATATTAGAGGTATTCTACTTATATTCTCTAGACTATAAGATTTTAGACTAGATATCTAGAATCTATTTAGTATTCTCTATTAGAGAGTTAATTACAACTATAATATACTCTCTCTTAGCCTTTATTATATTAGTGCTATTATAACTTTCTTCTAGTGTCTACTTTCTACACTAGATACTTAATATTACTATCTAATACTGCTTATATTTTCTACGTTAAAACTATTAGAATAATTAACTATAACTATAACCTCTTCTCTCTACTAGCTTATATCTAGTGTCTACGTAGCACTTCTCTATTAGGCTACCTATTATAACTATAACTAACCCCTCTATAACTAACTTCTATTACTATTCTTATACGCTACTATAAATAGAGAGTTACTATTCTAGTAGCTACCTTAACTACTATAGAAGCTACGTCTACCTATTAAACCTAATTCTTATACTTATAAACGCCTACTTAAGAAAGAGAATAGATATAAATCTATATTAATAACTTTATCTCTTAATACTATCTATGCTAATATTACTAAAGTATACTCTAACGCGTTTAATCTATCTATAAGTGTAATAATTTATAATAAGTAGAACCTTAGTTAATTTAATAATATTCTCTTTATAATAATTATTAATAATAATTGTAAATAGAGTTATATACTACACGCTAGTAGTATATTAAAAACTACTACTAAATAGTCTAAAAATAAGAATACTATAGCTAATTTTGTATACTACGTTCTTAGTGTTAATAAAGTAGAGTTCTTTAAATACCTTTACAAGAGTAATATCTATAATAGATTTAAGTTCTTTATTAGTAAACTTACTAAACTAAAGTGTAATAAGTTTTAGTAGAAGAGTAAAAGTCTAGCCTAGAGCTATAGCTATAGCTACATTAATATCTAGTAGGCATATAATATAAGTATATCTATTATTTTATACTCTACTAACACTAAGACTAATAAGTAGATAGAACTAACATAGTACGTATATATAATAATCTAGATTCTTAGCTCTAGTATACTTAACTAATACTACTTATCTAAAGAGAATATAGCCTTTATCTTATACTACGTTATAAAGTATTTTTAATACATATATAAGCACCTAGCTATATTTAAGAAAGCTATTAAGGCTACTATAAATCTCTCTAATATTATAGTTAATAACTTTAATAATATTATAATATCTATAGTATATATAGCTTATCTAACGTAAGGTCTTATTACTATACCTGCTAAACCTAAGGTTAAGAAGTATAGAAAGAAACTAAAAAAGAGTAAGTCTATAGTACTAGAGTTATCTAAAGATAACTATAAGCCTATAGAAGAAGAGTTACGTAAGTTTACGTTAATAGACTAATAGCGTAAAGAGAAAGACCTTAAAAGCCTTTTTTAGTAGTACTTCTACGCTATTAGTATAGATAAACTAAAAGATTAGAATATATATACTAATATTAAGCGTAGATAGAAGAATATAATAAGTACTATAGATATATTTAAGGTATTACTTACAATACTAGAGAGCTTATATTATAAGTAGTACAGCTCTATTAGCTCTATTATTATAGATATCTTTACTAAGACCTTAGTAGAGTTTTTCTATTATAAGAAGTACTTACTATAGATAATATAAAAGTAGTATATAGCTATTAAACATAAGATTATAAAAGCATACTAAGATAGCTTTAATCTAGGTATTAGAATAGGTCTTAATATTAATAACTATAGTAAACTATAATTTATAGACAGAGACATCTACGCATTACTATCTACTAAGAAACAAGACTATATTATCTAGACTAATTCTATTACGTACTCTAAAGCTACTTATTCTACTAATATTAACTAGATAAAATAAATAGAAGATAGTAACTTCTTTCTAGAATATCTACTAAAAGCGTTATAGTAGTTAGACCTACTTAAGATAACTAGAAACTACTATATTAAGAGAATAACTATAAATCTATTTTAGTAGTAGATTATATATACTATATTTAGTACTAAGCGCTTTAGAAATAGAAGCTATATGTATTATTATAATAAGAAAGGCAATAAACTAATAGACGTAATATAGAAATTAAAGTTAAAGAAACTACTAGTATACTCTATTACTCTTACGTTAGTAGAATTCTTAATTAGAGATAGTATAGAACTTAGTAAAACTATTAAAGTAGTAGCTATATTTTAGAAGGTTAGTATACTCTATATTAACTATATTTTATAGTTATAGCTAATACTCTATATACCTAGCCTATTAACTATAGTTATAATAAGCACTTCTATATCTTATCTATATATTAGCTAACTTCTACTAGGTAAACCTTATATATAAGAGCTGTTACAAGTATAACATTACTAACTCTCTAAACTCTAACTCTAATTTCTACTCTTCTAGTAATAAAGGCTGTCTCTTACTATACCTTACACTACCTAGACTTATTAGCTAGACTACTATAGAGTTTAAGACGTACTAGCTAGATATAAATATTATTACTCTTATTATAAGTCTATTAACTATTTTTATAGTAGAAGAAAAACACAGCACGTAGAAGTACTTACCTAATCTTAATAATAGTATATAGAATACTTCTAACTCTAATCTATAAGCTATACGCACTATCTATATCTATAGCTATAACTACTTTATTACTATATATAGTCTAAGCGCTCTTACTTAGACTTACTAAAACCTAAAGAACGCGTATACAAGAGAAGTTAGGCGCAAAATAAAGTTACTTTTTAAGAAGTACTCTAGTAATAGTAGCACTAAGTTTAAGAATAATATTTCTACCTTTAAGCTACTTAATATAGCTTCTACGTTCTAAAAAAAGAACTACTATAGCTACTTTGCATTTGTCTTTATAGATAAATACTAAAATAGCCTAAGAAATAAAAACCTAACCTAAGTTAGCCTAAAATAGTTACTGCTATAATAGTATATTTTTATGTCTAGATTCTCTACCTCTTATAGTATAAAAGACTTCTATTTGTATATAGAACTTCTTAAGTAACTAGAGTTTAATAAATAGTTATCTAGTAGTGTTCTACCTCTATAACTAAATTCTATAACTAATAGCACTAGTAATACGTATATAGAAGGTATTAATAAAGTAGTTAACGTAAAGGTTTTCTCTCTATAGGTAGTAGACAAAATAGACCTATACTATCTCTAAGATAATAATCTAAAGTACGTACTACTAGCCTCTAGAGTTTAGGTTATAACTATAGTTTCTTTTCTATACCTAACTAATAGTAGAACACTAACTAGTATAGTTCTTTTATATAACTATACCTAGCCTTATTTAAAAAGTATATTCTCTATAAAGATAATAATAATAAGTAGTAGAAAGATAATAACACTTATATATACAAAGGCTTTATAGTACAACTAACCTTAGCCTATTTTATAATCTAGCGCAGGTTCTAGATATCTATCTCTCTTAATAATACTAAGAATTATATTAGAGCTAGTCTTCTACCTACTATCTACTATATAGTTAAGTAACTCTTCTATCTATCTATTTAACGCTATTTTAATAACACGTCTACGCACTAGAAGAAGTAGCTTATAACTATATATAAGATCTATCTATAGGCTAAGCCTATACTATCTAAGAATTTATAAGCTATCTATATACTTAAACTTATTAAGTTCTTCTCTCTATATAGTATTCTCTACTAAACCTACGTAGATACACTATAGCGTAGTAATAATAAGAAAAAGATTAAACATAATCTTAGCGTTAACCTATAGTATTATAATATAGATATATACTTATAGTTCTTTAATAAATCTAATATTAGAGTTTAATACTATAATCTTAGTAAGAACTTTTATCTAAAAGAACTAATACAGATTTAATAGCTTCTTTAATATTACTATAATAGAGGTATAAATAAAATTATAGATAAGAACTAGAATACTACTAATACGTATAAGATTCTAAAGAAGTTTACTAAGTTCTTGCTAAAGATAAATATACTACTATTAATTATATATAAGCGCGTGCATTTTCGCGTAAAGAAACTAATTATCTAGTATCTTATGCCTTATATCTAAGATCTAATTATTAAGATTATAAGCTACTTTAGTATATATCTTTTAATAGTATATACCTCTATATTATAGAAGAAGCGCAATAAAATCTAGACTAAGTAGAATAACTACTATAATAAGATAAAGATACTTATTACGTCTACTTATATCTTTAGAGTAGAGTTTAATTTATAGTTATTTAGTAGAGCTGCTATCTTAGTTAACTCTATCTAAGATAAGAATAAAGAGTAATAGATTATTAGACGCTAATACTACACTAGCTAGATTCTTACTATCTATTTCTACTACCTTACTATAATAGAAGTATTTAGCCTCTACTGCGTATAGTATATACTCTACTTCTATTAGATATAAGCTTATAGTTGTAACTAGCTCTCTCTACCTATCTACCTATTATACTCTTAAACTAATATTATCTCTAGTACAAACTTAATAAATTTACTTAGAATAGGTATAGTCTTCTTTAACTTTACTACTATATCTACTATAATAGTTAATAATAACTCTAAGAATTCTACTAAAAATAAACCTCTAGGTAATAAAGTTTCTAATAACTCTACTCTCTTTATCTACCTTACTATATAACACTATAATCTAACTATAGAACTATACTTTATTAATATTCTTACTAGTTTCTTCTACTTAATATCTAAAGATAGAGAAGGTATAATAGAACCTAATATAGACAAGCGTATCTACTATATACTAGGCGTCTATATTCTATCTAATCTTAGCTAGAGGTTATTAAAGTAGAGTTATATAGCTAAGACTAATAATAAGTAGCTACCTAACTTTATTCTATTTATAGAAGCGCTAAAGACTCTTACAACTCTTAATAATACGTACGTTAATAACTTCTTCTATAACTTTAATAAAGAAAATCTTAATATCTTTATAGAAGCTAAGTAACTAGAGTTAGACTTCTATAAAGCTAATTATATAAAGGTTAGAGATAAGATTCTTACTATTAACTCTAATAAAGAGACGTAGCCTAATTCTAAGCTAGATCTACTAAAGAATTTATCTAAGAATAATAGTATTAATAATGTTAAGTCTATTAAAGATAGTCTAGTTCTTTTAACTAAAATAATAGAACTACTACTACTAGATAATAAAGCCTCTAATAGTAAAATTAATAGTTTTCTACTACTAATAGGTTTAGGCGCCTTACCTTTTACTACCTCTAAGAGAGCTATAAAAAACTCTACATTTAATATATCTATCTATAGTAACTATCTAAACTTATGTTATAGTACTTTTTATTTATTAGGTTATTAGACTAGTAGAACTTCTACTTTACGTTCTAGTTCTATTACATCTATAATAGTGTAACTATAGTTTACGTTTCTCTCTACGTTTAGTTAGAGTTTAACTTTATTTTTAATAGAAGGTAAGTAAGATAATAATATAGTTAAGCTACTTCTAAAACCTGCTACTGCTAATAATAAAAAGAAGACTAGTAATATAGCTATTACTAACCTAAAACCTGCTACTACTAATAATAAAAAGAAGACTAGTAATATAGCTAACACTAACCTAAAACCTGCTATAGCTAATAATAAGAAGAAGACTAGTACTATAGCTAACGCTAACCTAAAATCTACTATTACTAATAATAATAAGAAAACTTCTAATATAGCTACTATTAGTGCAAACTCTATTTCTATAGGCAGCTCTAGGCTTATTACTCTACTAACCTGCGTCTAGTCTACCTTCTTAGACACCTTATAAGGCTAAAAACTTAAAGAGGCTATAATAGAAGAGTTTTTAAAAATACCTAACTATTTCTGCACTAAGGCTAAAGCTAAATAGTGTAGTAATTCTCTCTTAGTTAAACTCTGCAACTATTTTAAAGCAAAGTATTCTAGGCTTACTAGTAAACCTAAACCTACAAACCTCTTTTACTAGAAATAAGCTTATTCTAACTAAACTATTATAAATATAAATACCTACTTATAACTATAATATACTCTCTCTTAACTAAGACTACACTTTAACTACTATACGCTTTATTAACTAGACCTTAGGCTACAGTTATAGTCTATACTCTATACTACTACCTACCTTTCTAAAAGCCTTTCTTTTATTAAACTATATATAATTATATATAGAGTTCTATTCTCTTTATATATTATCTATAGTAAGACTAATCTCTTTAGCCTTATATATTTCTGCTACTTTTTTTTTACTTTAATACTTTTCTTTAGCTCTATAAAGTCTTCTATTATATCTTTATTTTCTTTTATTATTAGCTACTAGTAGCTTCTATTAGCATGTATACTATTTAGTAAGTATACTAGAGTACTAGGTTTAATATTAGAGCTATTACGCGCTACTTATTATAATTTAACAAACTCTTATTACTTTTATAGCTTAGAATCTATTAGTGTTATATCTACTATAGTGTAATATAATATAAAGTCTAAATTAAAGTAATACGCTATACTATTCTATTTATATTATAATAAATTATATACTATAAACTACGTAGACTAGCGTAGTATTATACTACTAAACTATATTAGATCTACTTATAAATATTACTTCTCTTACGCGTTCTACTTCTACTATAATATAAGTTTAATAGTATATTATTATAACTAAAAGTATATTTTACCTAGATTACTCTTATAGTTAAATAATAAGTTCTACGTAGTTTAACTACGCTATATAATAAGCGTATACTAGTAGCAATCTATATCTTTACTATATTATTAGTTTATTAGCATTAGCCTCTAAAAGTTAGTCTATATACAAAAGTAATACACTACGTTATAACTATAAGACTATTATAGTATATATACACAGTGTCTACTACCTAGTATAAGATTATTATAGGTTACCTACCTCTTTACGTAGATAAAGCTAGCTACGTAGCTATATAATAAAGATAGAAAAAAGAATTAAACTACTGCGCTAGTTATAGAAAGCTACCTTACTATAACTATACATTTCTTAATAGTAATATATAGAATAGAGTACACGCGCGTATTATTATAGCCTATAGAGTATACTTTATAAAACGCGCTACTTATTTCTAATATATATAGATAGTGTATAAGCTAGTTCTATAATCTAATAACTAAACCTTAACTCTATAGACGCGTACATAGATCTAGTTCTTTTATCTCTTTCTATACTATTAACTCTAGACAGCTTTAGTACTAGGCGTTATAGTATAATTAAACTTAATACTAGCTACTATATACTTCTTCTTTACTACGAAACCTAATAGGCAAATCTAACGCCTTAAACCTAACTTAATAACTATACTATACTAATATATAATAGTAATATCTATAATATAAGTAGAATACGTAAAGAAATAGAGTAGACACTACTATACTCTACTATAAATATACACTATAGTATGTAAACTTCTCTATATAGTATATTATTACGTAGATAATATCTCTTAGAGTACCTAGTTATAGTTATAACTACTCTCTCTTTAGTTATTTCTATTCTTTATTATATCTACGCCTACTCTTCTCTAGCTGTCTTTTTTATTTATATTCTTCTTCTACTACTTTATATATTACTACTATACGCGTTTACCTAGAGTTACTTTTACTAATACGTTCTAGACTTAATCTCTTTTATTTCTTTCTAGCTATACTCTACACTATTACCTTCTAACGTTATATCTTTTAAACAAGACTATCTTAATCTACTACTAGACTATTCTTAATTACTTACTATATTACCTTTTAGTTTTTCTAGTGTATTACTAGATTCTAGAAGCCTGCCTTAGCTATCTCTATCTCTAGAACTATCTACCTATACTATACTTTTATTACTCTATACACTAGTTAATATATTCTCTCTATTATACTTTGTGTTTTATTTTATACCTATAGCTAAGGCATTACCTTTAGCGTTAGTTACCTAACTACTAACTTCTTTGCACTTTAACTAAAGTACTTTACTTACTATTAGTAATAATATATACTTTATTACTATCTACGCTATTATAGACGTATTATTCTATTAGTGTACTTATAAATATATTTCTTAGACTAGAGGTAAAATACTCTCTTATATTATAAAGAACCTTATAGCTTTACTTTCTCTCTTTAATTAAGTAGACCTAACTTTATATTAGCTACTATTACTACTATAGATTATAAAATAGTCTCTAGTAACTACTCTATTTTATTAGTAAACTCTACTACTTAGTAGAATTAGGCTTATAAGCTTTTATAGGTCTACAGAGTCTTCTCTAATACTAAATTTATAGAAGATAGAAAAATAGTTCTAAACGCTTAAACTCTTAGTAATAGATAAATATATTTACACTTAGAATATAAATAGCTACGTCTTTTAACTAACTAGTCTAGCAGTGTTTAAGCAAGATATTAATTTTAGTTTTCTACTACTATTTACTTATAAAGTCTAATATTAACTTTACGTTAACACTAACTTTAGTGTTACTAAAACAAAAGGTATATTAGTGTATTTAGTAGTACGCAACGCATATTATTATTTCTTTCTAAGTATACTCTTATTATATACTAATCTCTAAGGTAATAATATTAAATTAGAAACTTAATACCTTAATAACTATATTCTTAGCATTTAGATAGACTATATTATACTTTAGACTTTTAATTCTATTATATAGTTATAGAATTAAGCTATATATTCTTATAAGTTTAAGAATATATAATATAAAAGTAATATCTAATAAGAGAAAAGTAGCTATACAAAAGAGAGTTATATAGACTACTAACTAACTATTAAAGTAAGTATACTAGTACTCTTATAGAGCAAGATTATTAAACTATCTTATATAGTAATAGAAACTTACCTACCTAATAACACCTTTTATAACTTCTAATTACTAGTTTAACTATATAATACTAAGTATAGGTTACTAGAATAGTATTCTAATTTTAAGAGTATATATTTCTTACTTCTTTCTAAAGTGTATAAAGACTAGAACAACTAGTATATAAAAGAAGATAAATTCTAGCTTAATATAGGTATAAATTACGTATTACGTTATATTAGTATAATAGCTCTATGCAAGAAAGCCTATAATAAATTTCTTAGGTAAAGATTTAAATTACTCTCTTCTAGTAGCTACGTTAAAACTACTAAGTATACTTAGACTAGAACAAAAGCTAGTGCTATTATAGTTAAACTATCTTTAATAAACAAACTACGTCTATTTATTATATTTATAAAATAATATAACTCTATTAAAGAATAATTCTATATATATATCTAGCGTTACTTACTCTTTCTTAATCTATACTTTAAGTTACTTAGTTATAGAAAGCTCTTATTTAAGCAACTTTTAGTTAGAGAGAAAGAAGAGAGCTTATTATAGAAGTTTAACTATAATAACCTTATAAGTTAATAGAAAGCTAATAAAAGAAGTATATATAATATACTCTATAACAAACCTAAAGATCTAATACAAGAAGCTAATACTATATTTCTAGCACGTTAAGAGTTTTATATAACACTAAAACTTATGCGTTTATTACCTCTAGATCTATTTAGTTATTAGAGTCTAGAGAGTAACTAAGGCAACTCTTCTTATTCTACTTTCTAGATACTTTCTACTATAGACGTAAACCTATTTTAAATTATAGAGTATAACTAATAGATTACTTATATAGAGTAAGCTATTATAGTAACTATATTCTAAAGAGATATATAGAGTTATCTACTAGTTGCCTAATAAGAACTTAACGTAGTTATAACTACTACGCTTACCTAGACGTTATAACTATCTCTAGAAGAGTTAAATCTAAGGCCTCTACTATTCTTATAGTTAAAGAAATATTAGAGTAGAGAGCGCGCGTTCTATAATAACTATACTAGTTTAACTAAACAACGTTTAAGACCTTAGTAGAAGTAATATAGCTTTAATTATAAGAAAACTATTAAGAAATATAGTATAATATAAATACTCTATTACTTGTATAAATAGATATACGCTGTTCTCTAGTTTAAGATTTATAAGTTTCTCTACTTAGATATCTACTTTAACTATTTTTAAGTAAGTACACACTAGGTAGACGTAATAGACTATACTACTTAAGAGAGATAATTCCGCGAATATATATATAATCTTACCTCTACTATAGTACGCGCTGCGTTATCTTTTTATTAGCAGCGCGTTATCTAGGCTAAAGTTAATATAACTAATTCTATATATAACTTATACTCTGTTTTTACTATAGCGTACCTATATATATAGATAATTTTTAGTACTTTAGCGCAACTTATTATATAAGAGTATAACTTATATATATAGAGTTAAGTTTAGAAATACTAGTAGTAAGACTAAAGTTTTTTAAAGTAGTAGATATTAGCGCTAATACCTAATTTTATTAAAGCTCTCTAACTATTAGATAGAGTGTAATAGAGAATAGAACTACTTTATTATAATTAAGTATAATAATATCTATAATACGCTAGTGTATCTAAGCTATTAGACGCGTAGAGCTATACTACTATAAAAAAGTTAAATATAACTATATTTCTATTATAGTAGAACAACACTTAGTATAGATATATACGCCTCTTATTTAATCTATTAGATAATAGTCTATTATAGCTAAAAAAAACTTCTTTTATTTAGAAAGTATATAAAATAGAGACTTTAATTACTCTAATATTTCTATTATAGTATAGAGTATAGGCGTATTATAAGTTTTAGACTACTCTTTAGTACACTACTCTCTTTAGTGTTTATACTATACTATACTATATAAGAGAGGCGCCTATATAACTTACGTAAGTAATATTAGTAAATTTCTAAAAAATCTAGAATTAGCAGGCTAGCCTTACTAATACGTAGAAGATTAAATAGATATTTCTCTATATCTACACTAGCAACGCTTATATATAGAAATATTTTATAGATAATAAAGATAATATAATAATATTAAGTAAAGAGTTTTACTCTATTATATATAGGTAGCGTATTTATATTATATTAGATATAGAACTACTAGATTTCTTAGAGGCGCTTATGCGTAACTCTATAGAAGTAAAATATAAATTAGTAACTAAATACGCTATCTATATAGAGATAACTATTAAAAATTTTAATAGGTGTGCTATAATAGAATAACTAGTAGATAAATAGAAAGATAAAGATAATAAACTATAGCTACTATAACTAGATAATAGCTCTATTATTAGTAATATAGAAGAAAAAGTAGAATTTATAGATAAGTCTAAATAAATATAAAATATAACTAAAACCTATATAGAGTATTACTTAGAGTTGCAACCTAAGCCTTTATTAAAGTTACTCTATACGCTCTACTAACTAATATTATTTCTATTTCTACGCTCTATTACTATTAGTAGATTAAGTTAGTTATACTACTAAACCTATTTAACCTATAGTCTTCTCTAGATATATCTCTATTACTCTAACTTTAGTTTTAGATACTATATATACTATATACTTACGCTAGAGTATAGGCTATATAGAGCCTACCTATTATTATTATACTCTTTTATCTATATTATATATTATAAGATATACTCTAGGTCTATAGTCTAGTTATAGCGTGTAGGTTCTCTATTAACTATTTACCTACTTATAGTTTTAGCAATACCTAGTATTATTAGTATACTAGTAAACTTTACGCAATATAATAAGCTGCTTAGATAGCTTCTTACTACTACGTCTTTATTACTATAGAATATAGTAAGCGCATCTAGAGCTAATAGCTCTACTCTATATTATTAGCGTATTCTATAATTAAATTAATCTTTCTTTAACTAGTAGCTAACTACTAAGCGTATTAAGTTTAGTAATAGCTTTAATAAGAATAATATACTTTATATAACTACACTAAGCACCTATATAGCTAAATCTACCTCTATATTATTTTAATCTAAATAAGCACTAGAAATAGCAGCGCTATTAGTATATAATTATACTAAATAGCACGTAGTAAACACTAATAAGTTATCTTTAGTAAAAGTAAGTACTAAAGCACTCTATATTTACACTTATTAACCTATATAATAGTATTTTAACCTACTTTACAAAGCTCTCTAATATAGTTCTAGTCTAGAACTAGACAAAATACCTACTACTTATAATACTAATAAGAACTCTAATAGTACTATTTATAATAATAACGTATTCTAACGTAATAACTTTAACTATAATATATCTAATACTAGTTAGAGTAATAGCTAGCGTAACTATAGGTATAGTAATAATTAGGCTTATGCAGCTATTACTTCTTCTAGACTTCTCTACTAACGTAAACCTTCTACTAAGACTAAACTATATATTACTCTACCTAGTTCTAAATTATACTTCTCTTCTAATATAAGGTAATACTAAGAGGTAATAGATATTATAATCTTATATAGTAACCTAGAGCGTAGTTACTTATTCTAGAATCTAGAAGAGAAAGAAGAGCTTATTTAACTAGTTATAATATATAGTACTAGCTAGTAGAAGAAGCTACTATGTCTAGACGCTAGTATATATAGCTAGAAACTTCTATAGTATTAAATCTACGTAAACCTTAAAGATAAGATACGTAATCTTACTATTAAGATAATTAAGTACACTTATTTAAACTAAAAGTTATATAGCTACTTATATATATAGATTAAACTATTATCTAATATATCTATAGTTCTATTATATTATTAAGAAAACGTCTATTCTAGAAGAAAAACTAAAAGTAGAAGGTTACTATTAGTAAGAGTAGTAATATAATAATAGTTTAGTAGAAGAATAAAAAAAATGTAACTATTCTAATATTATTTAGATATCTCTACTTTGTGTAACTAATAATAGCTACTATAAGTATCTTTACTATTTAGATTAGAGTTATAGCTATATCTACTATGCTACTAACTATAAAAGTAGACTAGAAAGTTTAACTTCTCTATTACTTATACGTTCTATAGTTCTACTAAAATAAACTAATCTAAGCACTATAAGTATTAGGCTACTTACTACTAACTTTTAAAATAAGTAACGTAGTAATAGATATACTACTATCTTTTAAACTGCTACGTATATAAAAAAGCGTTCTTAATCTAATACCTTATACGTATAAGTATATTATAGTTATATATATTTTAAATTTAGTAAGTATATTAGCTATATAGCCTATAGCGTATAAGAGAAGGCGTTTATAGCTACACTAACTCTCTCTAGTATAAAATAACTTCTTAATATATCTATAGTTTTCTTCTTTACATCTCTATAATTTTCTTTAAAACCTCTAAGATATCTACTAATAGCGCGCGTCTTTAAAACTAACTAACTACTACCTATATAAAGAACTATTATTATTACTCTACTCTTATATATAGTTATAAAATATACTAATTAAGTATATATATAGTTATATGTTTCTATATTTTAATTCTATATAATACTATTAGCATAATATAGCTACTATAGGCTTATTCTTTAGAGTTATAACTAACCTACCTATTCTATTATTAAAGTAATAGTAGCACTAATATATACTAAGCTTAATTATCTTTATAGAAAAACATCTATCTTTACTACTATACTATATCTTAGCTATATTAACTTGTTTTAGAAACTACCTATATTATATAGTAATATAAGAAGACAAGAGTATAAAAGAGAAAAGAAAAGATTTTATTAATATTAATAAGCGCGTAGCCTTAGCCTAACTTATAGATTAGAACGCGTTATCTTTTAGACTTATAGAGCTAGGCTTTATAAGAGAGTAAGAAAGATAAAAATAAGAATAAGATTATATAGCTATTAGAAGAACTTCTACGCGTTTTTTATTCTTATCTTCTAAAAAGAATATAAAAAGGTTTTATATAGTATATCTAGTAGAACTAGAAGTCTAAAGGTAATAGCTTTATAGACTCTAGTAAAAAATAAACTAAATTAAAAAAACTAGAAAGTAAAATATAATTAAGTTATATATTAAAAGACGTAGATGCGCTAAAGTACTATTATTATTATAACTAAAAGTAACTCTAGTAAAATAAGAGCTTACTAGTATAAATTTACCTCTAGCGCTCTACCTAGTTTCTATATCTCTTTTTCTTATTTCTTTAAAAAGATTAGCAAAAAGTAAAATACGTTAGATAGATAGTACTAGAATTATATCTATAACTAGTGTATAGCCTAGCGTAGCTAGAAGTATCTAGATAATAAAAGTATAATTAAGCAGAACTAGCTGTTTTAATTATCTCTTTATTATTATTAATACTAATACTCTTCTATTAAAATAGATATCTTCTTAACGTATAACTAGTAAGCGTAATAGAGAAAATAAATACTATAGTAACTATAGAATGTACTACTTCTAGTAGCTAAAATAATAATACACGTACTTATATAATATCTACACTATTATATCTATAACTAGTATACTTATTATATATATGCTATAGTATTATATTATCTTTAAAGTAATCTATATAACTTCTCTTTATAAGTTTTAAGTCTAGCGTACACTATAGGTAGTAAAGAAGATAGAATATAAAAGATAAAGAACTAGATTATATAGCTAGTAGCTTCTAGCGCTATCTCTTCTCTATAAGTTTTAAAACGTTACTTTTTAGTAGAATAAAGCTATAAGACTTTCTTATTTTAATGTATACTAGACCTAGATAACGCTTACACTTTCTCTAGTATGCTCTTTTATATAGTACGCTCTATTATATTAACTTATATCTTTTCTTACTATTTCTCTCTATACCTCTTTTCTCTAAGAATTAAATTATTATTACTTTTACCTATAGTATAGCTTTTCTAAAATTCTAACCTTAGCTATATAATAGTTTTTCTAAATATAGTATCTATATCTTCTATAGGTTAGCTATTCTTTCTTCTCTCTCTATAAATAAGACACTTAAATATAATCTATTCTAAAATTATAGCTAGAAAAAAATAATATATCTAGTAGACGTTATTATTAATATTAGTATAACTAGCGTATAATTTAAAATATAGTTTAAGAAGCTACGTTTCTCTTACACTCTCTAGACCTATAAAGTTATTATAGTAACTTTTCTAGGTTAGACTTACGTAGTCTTTACTACTTATCTCTTAGAAAGTGTTATATTTTAGACCTACGTAGTTAGGCTTTATAAGAGAGTAAGAAGAATAAAAATAAGAATAAAACTATATAGCTATTAGAAGGCTAGCATTCTTCTATACTTATACCTCTTTACGTATATTATTTTATTTAACTAGAAAAATACGTTATAATAGCCTTCTAGAAATTAGTACGTAATACGCAGTCTTTTTATAATAGAAACTTAATAAGTTTTAGACCTACGCTAAGAGTACATATTTTAAGAGTTGTTATTATTTTTATAGCTCTAAGTTTTAGACCTACTACGCGTAGCTAGCTTTTATAAAAGAGTAAGAATTATAGAGATAAGAATAAGTTTATATAGCTATTAGAAAGCTAGCGTTCTTCTATACTTATAGCCTTTTACGCAAATTATTTTATTTATATTTTAATCTAACTTATTATTTTTATTACTCTATATTTTAGAACTTACTACGCGTAGCTAGCTTTTATAAAAGAGTAATAATAGTAAAGATAAGAATAAGGTTATATAGCTACTAGAAAGCTAGTGTTCTTCTATATCTATAGCTCTTTATATAAATTATATAGTCTAAACCTATAAATATATTATAGTAGCCTTTTAGAAACTAGCACGCGTAGTATAGTTTAATAAGAAGGTAAAATATATCTATCTTAGGCTTAAGTATTAAAAGAAGCTAGAAAGTGTTACTATAACGTATATATACGTATAATCTTATAACCTTTTTAAATAAACTTATTAAATTATAAGATAGTAGTTTTTAGACTAGCGTACACTACGTAAGTTAAGAAAGTAAGAACTATATAGTTAAAAGACTAAATTTTATAGCTACTAGAATGTTAGCACTATAACGTATATAGGTTTAGATAGTTCTATAGTTTTAGTGTTACTATTTTAGTATTTACTATAGTATGTAGATAGACTATACATTCTACTACTTAAACATGTATTCTAGTACTTCGCTTTCTTTATTTCTCTACTAATATCTACTATAGGTTTTTCTAAAATTATCTATAGTTTCTTATATAAGAGTAGTTTTTCTAAAGTTATACGTTAAGTTGTTAATACTACAACATTAATTTAATTAAACCTTAATTTAAAACTATAGCGTAGCTCTCTTATATTATAGCTATAAAGATTATAATTTAAGAAAACATGTTATAGTATACTAACCTATCTAATATCTATAATCTATACCTAGCATAATATAGATACTATAGGCCTAGTCTTTAGAGTTATAGCTAACCTATCTATCTTACTATAAAATAGATAAGTAGCCTTAACTTATATATACGCTATACACGCTAATAGACTATATAATAAATATATTACGTTATAAGAAACGTTTGTTTATATAGTAACTTTTAGATATATTATTTCTAAAATTACTATACTCTCTAACTATATCTTTTAAAGTAATTAGCAGGCTATAGTTATATATTTCTATAGCTTATCTTCTCTAATACCTTTTATAAACACTTTATATATACTATTTAGCTAGTTCTAAGACATAATAATAGTATATATATAATAGTATAACTCTTCTTTTAGTAGAAGTGCAAGTTTATACTACTAAACAATATAGTAAGAAGATAAAGAAATTTTAGAATATACGTATTTTATTAAATACAATAAGAATATAAGTATATAAAAAGTAAATAAACAGCTTTTATAGTTATTAAGAAGTAAACGTTAGTGTAGATATATAAAAATATACGCAAGTATATTTAGATAGTTCTATTAGTATTAGTATAAGTCTATAATTTTAAAGTAGCACTATATATAAAATTATAGAGTTTTAAGAAAGCTAGTGCTACTATATATACATGTTATAGTAGCGTTAATTTTTAAGTCTAGCTATATTAGAGTCTAGTAAGAGGCCTAGAGAGTTAGGTCTACTATAAATAAAAAAGACCTTTCTAGTTACTCTCTTAAATAGATTTCTACTACTACTATAATTACTTATCTATATGCCTAGTACTAAAAGAATTGTAATTAAAATTGCATTACTTCTACCTCTTTAGAATTTGCTATCTACGTGCTATTACTTTATTATATGTAATATAGTAGTATAGCTACTACGCGTCTACGCGCTTTGTACGCGCTAATTCTAAAGTAGATTATCTCTAATACTCTAATAAACTAAACGTTTAGCTTGTAGACAAAGCTACTATTATTATTATATAGTAAAGTGTATAGTACTAAAAGAATTATAATTAAAATTATATTACTTTTGTGTCTTTAGAAATTAGACTCTATATGCTCTTATAGTGTTATACACCTTATAGTAGTCTAACTACTACGCGCCTACGCGCTTTATACACACTAATTCTAAAGTAAGTTATATCTAATACTCTCTACCTATACACTTTACATCTCTTTCTACTTTATATACTTCTTACCTTATACGCTCTCTTACCTTTTACGCTCTCTTACCTTTTACACTCTTTTACTTTTTACACTCTTTTACCTTTTACACTTTCTTATCTTTTATGCTCTCTTACCTTCTACACTCTCTTACTTTCTACCTTCTCTTATATACTCTCTTTTACTTTCTCTCTTACTTTATCTTATCTTATCTTATCTTCTAGGTAACACTAGCGTATCTTGTAGGCTATTACTTATACCTTAGTATCTCTATCTTTTCTCTTTTCTTCTCTTTACCTTACTATTTATTAAGTATATAGTAAGTTAATTATAAGACTAAAGATTATCTTAGACTCTAATACTAATATATAGCTAAATTACTAGTAGTTAGAAGTTTAATAATATTAGACTTTACTATATTAAACTAACTACCTTCTACTAAAGCAGAAATAATAGCAGAAATATTATATCTACTAGATCTAGGTAATAAGCGTTCTTATATAAAGGCAATTACTATTACTAAGAATATAATCTACTTATATTATTCTAAGAAAGAACCTAATAATCTAAATAATCTATACTATCTTACCTATTATATTTATAAACTTTCTCTAGAACTCTAGAATAGTATATACAAGTTTTGCCTTCTAACTAAACTAGATACTTAAGTAGTGCTAGAGCTATTACTACCTAATAATTACTCTCTTAGCTTAGAAATTATTAATAAGAAAATAGTTATATACTCTATATAGAAGTTAGATCTTACGCTACATTATATATTGCTATAGATCTACTTAGAATTTAAGTATATTCTTAAGTAGTAACTTCTTAAATAGCATCTATTATCTATATAGATAGCACTAAGCTATAGAGATAGAGAATTAGAACCTACTTATCTGCAAGACTATTTCTTCTGCACTTTAGCTCTTTTACCTAATTATAGAAGTAGTAAATTCTTTCTAATTCTATAAGCTAGAACTATAACTAGTTTACTTCTGCTAGTAGCTATAGAGATATTACTACTTTAGAATAGTTACTATGCTACAGACTTTACTCTTAATCTTAATAAAGTAACCTATCTAGCGCGCCTAGTTCTCTTATCTTTAGTTCTAGAATAGGTCTTACTAGAGAATAAGATTAAATACAACCTTTATAAACTAAAGCTCTCTATCTATCTTTTTCTTTATTACGTAATAATGTGCCTTTTACTTAATAGAAAAGTTATAGTGTATATAGCACTACTACTCTTAGATAATATAGATAGATATATAACTCTAAACTTTATATATAATATACGCTATCTTGCTAATAATAGAATTATAGAGGTAGAGGTTTACGTTTAGACTAAGATTTTAAAGCTTAAGAAAGAAGAATAGGTCTAGTTCTTTGTAAATAATAGTAGAAAGGTTATATAGGTTTTCTAAGCAGCCTATAAAGTAATATAGAGAGATAAGTATAAGTATAAAGCTTTTTAAGCCTTAAATACTACTATATAGTATCTAAGAATAGCTTAGTATATAAGCCTATAAAAAGATTATTTTTACTTTACTAGTATTAAATTCTATAGTTAGAAATATACTCTAATCTAAAAAACTTATATATATATCTTATACGTAATAAGTAAGCTTTTAATATAAGTATTATAAATTAGATTAGTAGTAGATATATAGAGTGTATATATATACTACCTTTCTATATCTCTAACTAAAAGCTTATACTATAAAGATTCTAATAAGGTATTTTAAGTAACCTAATAGATATAACTAATAATATTATTAGCGCTAGACCTTTATAAGTAATTATCTAACTAAATAAAAAAAGGTCTACGTACCTAATAACTCTTATAGTACCTAGAAATACTCTATAAGGTAGATATAGACTATTATAACAAATGTTAATACAAATTAAAACTCTAAACTATACCTATAGAATTATAACTAATTATAGCGTAACCTACACTTACTTAGTAGAGAGGTAACTAAAAAGGCTATTTTAGTAGTACCTACACGCGTTCTAAATACTACCTAACTATTACCTACTAATATATTACGCTACGTAACGCTACTTCTAAAAAAGTCTTTTTAGGTTTATTATAATACACTTTAATACTAACTTATATCTTAACTATAATTATATTTAAGAAATATATATATAGTAAAGAGCTAATCTATAAGTAATAAAAATTTAATTATATAACTAAATATATTATAATAAGAATCTTTTTCTTTAGTATTAAATACGCTATACTATACAAAGTATAGTAAGAGAGTAACCTAAAAAGACTTTTTAGGTTACCTAGTAACTTAGTTCTTATTCTACTAACGTAGTGTAGAATAATTACACTAGTAGTACGCGCTACTTTCTAAACATATTATAATAAGAATATTTTTCTTAAGTATTAAATACACTATACTATACAAAGTATAGTAAGAGAGTAATCTAAAAAGTCTTTTTAGATTACCTAGTAACTTAGTTCTTATTTTACTAGCGTAGTGTAGAATAATTACGCTAGTAGTACACGCTACTCTCTAAATAAGTTATAATATAAATATTTTTCTTTAGTATTAAACACGCTATACTATATAAAGTATAGTAAGAGAGTAACCTAAAAAGACTTTTTAGGTTACCTAGTAACTTAGTTCTTATTTTACTAGCATAGTGTAGAATAATTACACTAGTAGTATACGCTACCTTCTAAATAAGTTATAATATAAATATTTTTCTTTAGTATTAAATACGCTATACTATACAAAGTATAGTAAGAGAGTAACCTAAAAAGACTTTTTAGGTTACCTAGTAACTTAGTTCTTGTTCTACTAGCGTAGTGTAGAATAATTGCGCTAGTAGTACGTGCTACCTACTAGCCTCTTAAAATAGAAGCTACTACTAAAGTATAAATTAAAATATATACTATTATATCTTCTACTACTATATAATCTCTATTTCTATCTATTAACGTGTTGCATATATAAGGTAAACACTAACACTAATTAGTAGTAATATATTTACTAAATATATATAGTAGTTATTATTACTACCTTCTTAATTCTAGTAATAGTACTAGCGAAACTATTACTTATAAAATAAAATCTATCTACTCTTGCACTACGTTTAACTACGTTCTCTATTCTTCTCTTCTACTAAATTTATTTACGCGTACAAATACCTAAACTATTACGTACCTATTATTAGTAATATATTAGAGATTATAGATAATTATATATATATATAGCTAATGCGCAGCGTAAAAGAATAGTATAGTAAAGTATAGGTAGATAAGTTTAGATAATAATAACTAAGCTACACTCTATTAAACACATACACGCATTATATTCTCTAGTCTATACTCTAAAATACTATTTCTAAAGAGTAAAGTTATTAATTAGATCTATATAATTACAACGTTAATTACGTTATCTATATACTTAGTAATAGAGATACTTGCAAAATTAGTAGCGCTACTATACTATAGGCATTTAATAAGAGTAGTAAGAACTAGTCTAGACTAAGTCTTAGCGTACTAACTAGGTGCTTAGTAATATAGTAAATATCTATTCTCTAGCGTATATATAGCGTTGTATCTAGCGTTGTAGTTACTACTACTATATCTATTATTAGAACTCTAAATCTCTGTGTAATAAACAAATAGTAATAGATATATATTATCTATAATATTTTATTTTACTATAATTATGTATTTACTATATAGACTATCTATTGTATTACACACTTTTGCTAAAGAATTATACCTAAACACGTACTTATTTAAATCTAAGAAAGAATTAGGTAATATATCTACTTGCGCATTATAGTGTAGTAGAAAGTAGTAGTAGATTACTATATAGATACTATATAGAAACACTATTATTTTTATAATAATATCTTCTACTAGTGTAAGTGTACACTTCTTACTAGAGTTTAATATTATTATAACTAGATTATAGTTAATAGTTATAGAGAGTGTGTATATAGTGTTCTAATATAGAATCTAGAGTAAGTATAACTAGAGAGCGTTTAGCGTAGCTAGCAGCGTTCTACACGTCTACTCTTATTAGACTTAGAAAAGAGCTTAACTACTAGGTAAATAATATAGACTATAACTAGTAGAGAGAAAGTATTAATTATTACTAAAGTATTAGAAATATTATAGAGTGCGTACTAAACCTAATATAACTTTTAGAGTGCCTTCTTAAGAAGAGTAGTAGTAATAAACATAAGTAGAATCTACACTATCTTCTCTATTACTCTCTTACTAAAATATTATATAGTAAGTATAGAACTAAAAAAAACCTTTTTAGATACTCTCTCTATAAAAGAGAAGAAATAATAAATATATAAAAAATCTACACTATCTTTACTATTATAACGTGTACTAAAGCGCTAATAATAGTTAAAAAAAGAGTACCTATTTTAACCTCTCTAATAAACTCTAAGCAATCTTCTATACCTCTAGAAAACTTACGTAGACTCTGTTGTTTAAGCGCACTACGTCTAATACACTAACTTTATTCTAATAAATATAATAGCGTAGAAACGCTAGCTATTAGTGCTACTAGATTAACTTTCTAGCTTCTACTTTAGTATTAGTAGTTATAAGTAAAGCCTTACCTTCTAGACTAAGAATAGATTTGCGCTAATTACTACGTTCTTTAATAATAAAGTAGATATAGATTACTAAGAGTATTATATAGAGCGTATTCTTAGTAATTATACCTATAAGAGTTTATATAACGTTACTAATAGAACTTATATTAAGCTCTATACTTATAACGTTAAGGCGTATACTAATAAACTTATATTAATAGAGAAGTTAGATAGCTATAAAGTAGAATTAGGTTAGCTCTTCTTTGTTATTCTCTTTAGTAGTATTATAAACGCCTTTATTATCTAATAGCTTTACTAGTAGTTAAGTAGATATTAAACTTCTTTCTAGGTAGCTAGATAGTATAACGTATTACTAGTTAATGTATAAGGCTTCTAACTTATACCTTACTCTATTTTAAAAGTGTAAGGCAGTTTTCTAATTAGTAGAGTACTAAGATTGCACACTCTTTAGTATTTCTTAATAACTTTAAGTAATAGCTCTAGTAAGTGCTACTAATAAAAGAGCTATTACACTAGCGTTTTTATAAGTAAGCTTTACATAAAAACCTAGGTAACTCTATATAGCTATTAGTAAAATATTATTAAATATATTATAGTAGAATAACTTACGTTCTTATCTATTAAGTTAGAGCTTAGTGTTAGTAAATAGTAAGATAAGTTTATTATATTGCTAAATTCTAGCTATTAATAGTGTATAGAATACCTATAGATATAGTAACTATACGTTCTATTAATATATAGTTAACCTATTATAAAGGTAGAGAGACTTTTAATTATTAGTAAATAGAAAAGAGAGTTTATAGACGCTATAGAAGCTACTAGTAAGAGAAGATACCTATAGAAAGAATTAAGAAGTAAGTAAAGAGAGAAGTAAAGAGAAGAAAGTAAGATAAGAATAGAGAGATATATATTAGTAGCACACTAGACTTCTTTAGCATTAGCGTTAATAATATAGAATATCTAGTAGTAAGTCTCTCTTTTATCTAGTAAAAGTAAATCTTACTAATAAGACTAGTCTCTCTTTTACCTAGTAAAGGTAAATCTTACTAATAAGACTAGTCTCTCTTACCTAAAAGCTAAGCTACTTACCTTAGAAATATCTTCTTATCTAGTAAGATTAAAGACTAAGCTATAACTCTCTTACCTAGTAACTAGCACTCTTACCTTATTAAACTTTACTTTACTTTTTATAACTATAGACTTAGTTATAAGCATAGACTATAAATGTAGTAATATAAGTAAGTATCTAGATAAGATGTATATTATATTATAGTATCTATATAAGAAAAGAAAGAAAGTTTTAGATAGAAACTATAATATAGTTTATTAATATATAAAACGCTCTAAAGAACTTTTAGATTATCTAGCTATATACGTAAATATATAGAAAGCGTTATAAGTATACTACTACTATTATATATATTCTTAGAAGTAGGCTTAGTATTATCTAACTATAGCTATCTAATACTAATTTCCTCTACTACTAAAGATTCTAAGCAAAGACCTATTAAACTTAGAGTCTAGTATTAATAAGACTATAAGAATATAATATAGATGTTAATTATACTTAGAGCTATTATTATGTAGCTAATCTAGTAAATACTAGATATATTTAGGTAACACTCTATAGCTTTATCTATTATAGTAATAGCGCTTTATTATAAGTACTACTTTCTTAATATTAATAGATAATGTTAACGCGTTATATAGTTTAAGAGAAGTAAGATAGTAAAGTTATATAGCAAGATTTGCATCTATACTCTTATATATATATTACACTAATAGAAATAAATATTACACTACTTAAGACAGCGTATAACTAGCATTACTATAATTAAATAATAGAAAGCTATTAATTAAATAATTACTACCTACCTAGAACTATATATGCTTATACTAATTATGCACCTATTTAAAGTATAAGTTACTAAGTATAGCGTGCTCTAGCAAACACTAACTAACTTTCTAAGAAATAACGTAATTATTTGTAACCTAACTAGAATAAGGTGTATCTAGATTATAGAAATAGCGTTACTAATATATAATACTATCTAATATAGTAGTAAACTATATAGAAGTAATAAAACTATAAATTATAAGTTAAATCTCTATAGAGAGCTTCTTATATATCTACTAGAAGAGCTATTAAGTGCGCGTAGTTTAGAATCTTAATAGGCTTAACGCTATAGCTAATTAGGCGCTCTACTAATTCTTACTATAGATATTAACTCTATTAGTCTATAACTACTTGCTAATCTATATATTCTAATATAGCGTTTTCTACGTAGAGCGTACTATAAAACGTCTAACGTCTAGACCTACGTTATAGTTTACACGTAAAGATAACTATCTAGAGTCTAGTAGGTTATCTAGCGTAGAGAATATATTATTATAGGTAGAAAGTTAGCTATAACTCTGTAGGTAGTAGTAGTGTCTAGCTTACTCTAACTCTTCCTCTTTTTTAAATATGCAAGTACGTACACTTAACTTAAACTAATCTATAGTAATTAAACTAAACTCTAGTCTTTAATACTATTCTCTTCTATAGATAGTTATATTTACTAGTAGAGTAACTAGTAGAGAGGGCGTTTAGCGCTAAGTAGAACGTAGCTAGTTAATAACGCTAATTAGTTAAGTAATACTAAAAATATAGAATACACAGCCTTATTAGCTATAGAAAAATATAAATACTTAAAATAATAAGAGAATACCTATATTATAGATATAGATAGAGTTATGCGTATTGTTTAAGAGAATAATAGAAAGTAGAGAATAATAAAGAGTAGAAGATAAAGAGTATACTAAGGTACACTAGCTCTTAGTGTAATAAAGACTTACTTATACAAACCTATAGTACATACGCCTTACCTTAGCACCTATAGTACTAACTTCTAGCGTTATACTATTAGTCTAACTACGTTTTATCTCTATAATATCTATAATCTCTATTATATAATTATATCTTAATAATAGATTATAGTAGGTGTATACTACTAACGTTGCGAGTATTTAAAAAGGCTTTTTTAGTTCTCTACTTAGTAGCATATACTTAGTAACCTAAAAAGGCTTTTTTAGTTCTTAATATAGTTGCATATTACCTACTATAATTCTAGTCTAGCTACTAACTAAATAGTAGACTATTATAGTAACCTATTCTTAGCTTTCTTTAAAAATATAGTCTAAAGTTCTAATAAATAAATAAACTTAGAAATGTTATAAGCGTAAAAGTATATTACAACTTATAATAGTTTAAGATTATTATATATATAAGAAGCTAACTAAAAAAAACTTTTTTAGGTTTCTTCTCTACACCTCTAGTAATATATAAGGTATATTCTACTAGTTATCTATTCTGCCTTAGAAGTATGCTCTGCATTTGCCTAAGGTACTACACTAAGAAGATATCTAGTCTATAACTATTAATTCTATAGCATTAAATATATAATCTAATATAGATATAATAGTTAGAAGGTAATATAGTTACTAGTTATGTAAGGCGCAGTGTTTGTGTAGCTAACCTAAGAGGTTATTAGTCTCTACTACTATTACTATTCTATATATATAGCTAAACCTACTATTATTATAATTAATGTGTATCTATAAGGTAGTAGTATTATAGAGTTAGAGATGCGCTAAACAACGTATCTAGGTATCTAGATAACTATTATATTAGTTTATAGCAGACTTTATATTTAGGCAGAGATATTATATAGTCTATAGTAGAGTAAATAACCTCTATTTTATACTAGAATTAAGAACCTAAGCGTAGTTATTCTTACTAGTAAGAAAATAATTAAGCGCTTTAACATCTCTAACTAAAAAGAATTAGCGCTTATACTAATTATAGAAGAATTTGTTATAAAAGTTACCTAATATATTCTATTTAGATAATAACTAGCTAATCTTCTTATAGATAACACTATTACTACTTAGAAGAAAAAGGTTACTGTCTATTATCTAAAACATTTCTATTCTAAATCTTTCTATTAATTTTTCTTTCTCTTATCTTATCTATGTTTTCTTATATATTCTTCTATAAGGTATAGTTTTTCTCTTATACATCTTATCTAAGCTGCCTATAAAGTAGCTTAACCTTAATAGAACAAGATTCTTGTAGATAATAAGTTAAAGTTCTAATAGAAGAGTTACTATTCTAATAAATAGTTACTAAGTATATAGTATATTAAGTTAAGAGAAGCTGTCTGTAGTTACCTTCTAGGCCTCTCTCTATACTCTTAGTGCTTTAATAAACGTATTTCTTGCCTATAACTATTTTATAATCTAGAGATATTACTCTATATTCTAGTGCGCTAGATTAGTAGTAAGATATAGTTTAAGTATAGCACTAGCTTAGTCTAATAGAATTGTTAACTACCTAGAGCTTAGCAGGTCTTCTAGAGCTAGCATATATAGTTTATAGTATTATCTATCTACTATATCTAGTATACTACACTACTACTATTTTGTTCTAGGTTTAGTATATAAATGCTCTTAGAGTTAGAATTGTATACGCCTTTGTATAGCTATTTTAAACTAGTCTATAGTATAGTATATCTCTAAACACTATTAAGTTATGTTAGATATATAATATATCTAAGTATAAAAGTTATTTAGTAGAGAAGACTAACCTATAGACTAGTATAAAGATTCTTAGTAGGTAGAGAGAATATATACTAAATTTAAGCCTATAGTAAGGCAGCTAGCCTTAACTACGTAAATAGAGATTTCTTTACTATATATAGAGTAGTAGATAGTGTAGTAGAAATAATATTATCTAGTAAGTAGATATTACGTCTGTTAATACTAAGAGACACTAATACTAGCGCCTAGAATACTTAGTACTACTTCTAGAGAAGTCTAATACAAGTACTATATACGCTTATTCTCTTAACCTTTAAAGAATACGTAATAAAAAGTAATACTATACTACTCTCTACTATTACCTAGCGCAAAGGTCTCTATAAAGTTACTATATTTATTTATATTACTCTCTAGATATGTAATATCTACAATCTAGTAGAGGTTAGAATATAATCTATTTTACTATTACCTCTAATACTAAAGCTAATAGCCTATAGAAGTTTGCTAATATATACTATAAGCTACTATTCTTCTATTGCGTTTCTGTTTCTACAATTAGAACTATTCTATCTACCTAGTGCTTTACTTACTTTTTATACTACGTTACTAGCTTAATAAGTAATATAAATTACTATATTAAGTTATACTATTATATAGCTAGTAGACGCGTTAAACTTAGCTTTAGCTAATATATACTTACGCGCATAAGATATAACTCTATTAGCTATCTCTAATACTATCTTCTAGCTACTATCTATAACGTAATGTTCTACGTTACTAATATATAATAGAAATACTTACTATATCTATAATGCTAATACGCTAGAGTAGTAGAGCATATTATATTTTTTATATAAGCGCAATTTCTACTATAAATAACTAAACTTATTAAAGACAAAGTAAAATACAGCCTTAATCTTTCTATAACTACTCTATTAGTATAGAAATAGATTACCTATTAGCTACATACACTAGTTTTAGTTAATAGACTACTTATTATATAGCTATACATTACTACGCTTTATTTATATATAGTTCTACCTAACTAGCGTAATAACTAAGGTATAGCACTATATCTTAAGAGAATACTAATTAGTAACTAATCTAATAAATAGAACTAAAATAATAACTATAAGTAGAGTACCTAAAAAAGTTTTTTTAGGTCTAGCTCTACCTAGCACTCTAAGTACAATTATATAACTACTCTACTAGAAAGATAATAATAAGAAGGGCGCCTAAAAAAGTTTTTTTAGGTTTAGCTCTACCTAGCGCTCTAAGTACAATTATACAACTACTCTACTAGAAAGATAATAATAAGAAGAGCGTCTAAAAAAGACTTTTTTAGATCTAGCTCTATCTAGCGCTCTAAGTATAATTATACAACTACTCTACTAGAAAGATAATAATAAGAAGGGCGTCTAAAAAAGACTTTTTTAGATTTAGCTCTACCTAGCGCTCTAAGTACAATTATATAACTACTCTACTAAGAAGATAATAATAAGAAGAGTGTCTAAAAAAGACTTTTTTAGGTCTAGCTCTAATAAGTAAGACTAGCGTAATTCTGCTTAAACTGTGTATAGAATATATAGACTATACATTTATACTAGCTATTACTAAGAGTAAGATTATAGGTCTTCTACGTAGTAACCTTTTATTATTACTAATAGTTAGTAGGCTACCTCTTCTATCTATAACACCTATACTACCTACCCTCTAATACACTATAACTACTCTAGCTATATCTTACGTAATACCTTATCTATATAAATAAAGGCTTATATTATTATATATTAGTTATTAGTAATTAACTAGAGGTTGTAAATAAGTAAATAAATGTAGTTTCTGCTTATATTTGTAAATACTAGTAATAATAGGTAGACGCTTACAAGGTTAGAACACTATAGTTATAGTATAGTAGAACTAATAAACTTTTAAAGGTGCAGCTTAACTAGTTATAGGTTATCTAGCTTTCTAATATTACATATTAATATTCTACTCTCTATTCTAGCCTCTACAATCTTTATTAAATTAGTAATATATTATATATTAAATAAAAGTTAGGCCTAAGAGTTTTAGAGCTAACTTTGTAATCTATTAATAGCAAGTGCTAGTGTAAGGCTGTACTAGGTTCTTAGGTACTAGACTAACGCTCTTCTATAGAGTAATTACATATTCTTAGATTAATATAGTAGCTTATTATCTAGCGTAAGAGAGGTACTATAACCTAGATCTACGTCTAATAGATTAGTATAGATAGTAATGCTACACTCTTTACGCATATGCGTAATTTTATTCTTAAATTTAGTATAAATAGATTTACATAGTAATCTTACTATTATATTAACTAGTAGATTATTATATTTAATTACTTTACTATTATTATTATTTTAAGATACTAATTAAGGCGCAACGTCTATTTATATCTTAGGTACGTTAATTAGATTTCTATATATAGTAATTCGTAGTTCTATAGATAGACTAATAAAACTAGGCGTTAAAGTAACTACTAATATATTTATATATTATGTAATAACATTAAAGACAGCTATAAGAGAATAAGAAAATAGAGATAAGAAATCTAATGCAATAAGTAAAAGAGAAACTATAAAGTTTATAGAAATATACTAATATATACTATACACTAGCTAACTAAACTATTCTCTAGTTTCTATACGTAGTTACGTGTAACATGTTTAGTATTAGAAGCTCTCTTAATTCTAATAACTTTCTTATCTATTACTTTTTAACTATAAAAAGAAATAAATTCTTAATTAAACGCTCTCTACTTTCTACTTCTCTAAAGTTAACTACTATGTCTAATAATACTAGTAACTAATATAAATTGCTATAGAACTATATTCTATATATAATAACTAAGTACTACTAGCTTACTAAAGAACCTCTATAAGTACTTATACCTCTTCTATATAGTAGTATAGAGTACAAAAAATATACTATAAACCTAGCGTACACTAAAGAATATAAGGCCTAGTTATATAATATAAGTAGTTCTATATAATACTAGAAAGCGTACTAGAGAGCTAATTTATATACTTAGTCTATTACTAGCCTTAATATATAAGTTATAGATAGAAATATTAAAGAGATTACTTATGTTCTAATACCTCTTATTAAACTACTATTCTAAGAATATTATAATATACTTAAAGTAGCAACCCTCTATTACCTAAACCTAGATAGACTATACTACTAGATTAACAGAGTTTTAAGTCTTAGATATACTAGGTACTATAATTATTAAAACACTACTCTTCTAAGTATACTACCTGCAAGTATAGTCTCTAAATAGCTAGTAGTAGACTTAGTACATATAGATCTAACTCTATTAGAAGCTATATCTACTAAATAATAAGATCTTAGAAACTATTACTTTAACACTATTTATTTAATCTATTATAATAAGCTCTTTAACCTTACACTAGACGTATATAAAATAGACCTAGAAGACGCATATATACGTAGTGTTATCTAATATATTATTAGTACTATTACTCTTTACATATTTACTAAACTATCTTTCTTTATATATATAACTCTAATACTTTAAGGCACTATCTACTAAGAAAGTTAAATTATAGGCTTATTCTAGTCTCTTTACATTTTCTCTAATATAGAAGTATATTACGTACACTATTTTAAACACTAGTTTAGTTACTACACTACCCGCTAAAGAATTACCTTTATAGATACTAATATTTACAGCGTAGTAAGAATGTTAGATAAGCTCTACTAGATATATAAGGTAGCACTAATATAAGATAAGATTCTTACTAAGAATATACTATTAGATATAATTATATTATCTCTATATATAACTTAGAGAAAAGAAGAGCCTTCTAGATTATACTTAGAGAACGTTAGACAGACTACGCTCTAATATAATTATACTATTTCTATATATAAAATAAACTAGTAATTAAGTAGTAAATCTAAAAGGCTCTTTTTAGTAGTGTTTAGGCACTTATAATATTATTAAGTATATAGCTACTATATATATATAGATAGCCTACGTACTTAAGCATAAGTCTAGAAAGGTTTTTATTTTCTAATAATAAAGTATAACTATACTATAGTAGAAAGAAAACTATCTAAAAAAGTAACTATACCTAAATAATATTAACGTGTATCTTTAGTTATTTACTTTATAATATGTTGTAAAAATAACATGTTTTCTTAGCATAACTTAAATATAGCACGTATAGAATATAGATTATTATAATAAAATAAGTAATTAATATATAAAAAACTACATATATATTATTATTAGTCTAATATATTACTTATAACTAAAAGACTTTTATATTACCTATAAGTAGAGTATACTCTCTCTACTACTACTAATATTAGAATAGTAGTACTACAGTTTCTAGCGTCTCTATATACTATCTACTAATCTAAATACTTATTATCTATATATAAACCTAAAATAAGCTAACACTATACTAAGTAGAATTTCTTATTTACTCTAGTAAGTATATTATTATAGCGCCTACACAACGCTTTATAGCTATTTTTACCCTCTATTCTATTTCTTACTATTTATAAACTTCTATACTACTTCTATATAGGTTCTCTCTAATATATAATACTAGTTATCTATTACGTTATAGTAATTAGATATATACACCTAAATAGTAATAGCGCTAAAACGTACTATAGTTCTAATATTATATAGTAGTTAGAATAGAGCATTTTTTTCTAGCTTATTATTATATAGAATATAAAAAACTATAATAATTTTCTACTTAGCTATAAGGTGTCTTATAGCTTAATATAGAAAATACCTTAATTTAGCCTTATAGCTATATATCTCTTCTTTGCTTTCTATAGCGTACTATTTCTAAGTTAAATATATTAATTAAATAACTTCTTTAATAAGAGTAATATTAAGAGTATAGGTAGAGTTACTATTATTTCTACTACTAAAACAGTTAATAGCTACACTAATTAATACTCTACACTAAGTCTCTACGTAACTAGTTAGACTATATATATACATAGCGCTCTAGCAGACCTACATTATTACTATAGTTATCTTAGTATCTATTAGAATTATAGTAGCGTTAGTACTACCTAGTAACTAGATAGTTAAATCTCTTTAAATAGTTTAATATAATACTAAAGACTTATCTTTAAGAAACTTAAGTACTTCTGTATTAAATTTATTCTAGAAGAGATTTAATTAATGTAGATAGGTGTGTATATATATTATATAATACTAGACTCTCTATTCTTAGTTCTAGTTATACACTAAGTTTTTGTTAATTATTATTATTCTAGCTAGTAAGATAAGGTACTTATAGATCTTAAGTTATAATTTAGCTAGTAGCTTCTATATAACCTACACTACGCGCGCTAACTTTACATAATAAGTAGAAATTAGAGTTACTATAGTTTTTTAAGCATTCTCTAATATAAATTAATAGTTATAAGAAAGTATATAAGAGAGTAGAAATAAAAGTATAGAAGAGAAGAAGTATAGTTGTAAGCAGCAGGTATATAATATAAGGTTATACTAGCGTAAAAAAAGTAGCGCTATATATAGTAAATAGTAGCTTAGAAAGTAAAAGATAAGAGGTAAGAGGTAAGAGGTAAGAGGTAAGAGGTATAGAGTAAGAAGTAAGAGGTAAGAGGTAAGAGGTAAGAGATAAGAGGTAGAAGGTAATAGGTAAAGTATGTTATAGCACTACTAAGAGAGACTATCTAGATTATAAATATATATTATATAATCTCTACTTAAGTAAGCTATAATTACTATATTTCTTAAAGTACTACCTTAGCTACTATAAACGTAATAGAGCACATGCTATTAGACTTATAGTAATTATATAGAGTTTAACTTTATATTATAGATAGATAACTAAAAAAGACTTTTTTAGTAGCTTCTCTAATATAATAAATCTATAGAATAATTTATTATATTTATTCTTTATTACATATTTCTCTAAGAGAAGTAGTAGTAAGTAGGTAACTAAAAAAGACCTTTTTAGTAATACTCTAAGATAATAGCCTATAAAATAATTTACTACTTTTATTCTCTATTACAGATTCTACTAAGAGAAGTAGTAGTAGGTAGGTAACTAAAAAAGACTTTTTTAGTAGCACTCTAACACTATAGACCTATAAACTAACTTAATACTATTATTCTTTATTAGCTACTCTATTCTAGTAGGTAGTGTTTTTAACTACTTATTTAATAGCAGGTCTGCCTATACTATAAAGTTAGTTATACTATCTAAAAATAGTTCTATTATATAAGTAGACTATAACGTTAATAAGACTAACTTTATTATACAAAGAATTAGAGTTAGATTCTTTACTTTTGCTAACAAATCGCTAGCGCCTGCACTAGCTATCTACTACGTTTCTTTATTCTTTGCAGCTATAATTATTTGCACTTAACTATTAAAATACATCTCTAGATTTTAATAGTAGTATTATAATTATATGCGCTCTCTTTTTTAATACTTACTACGCTTTATACACTATTATATATTATTATTAGAGTTACGCTAATATAGAGAGTTAAAGTTTGCGTATAACTCTAAGTAGACTATATAGACATCTTACAGCGCATTAAGAACACTAAGTCTATATATATTACCTTTCTACCTACTCTTTAGTGTTAGTACTTCTACATCTACTTTGCAATAGGTAGACTTACTATACAATACCTAGCGCTTCTATTTACTAATTACTAGTCTTAGTGTTATTATTGCTGCAGCGCACGCTTGCGTTACGTCTACTACCTACTATAGTAAGCCTGTGCTAGGCATTATAGGTTACCTCTACCTACTTAAGGTATACCTTATCTTAGCGTAATAAATTAACGCTTATAATACTTTATAGTTTACCTATATATAGCGCATCTATTATCTTTCTTATTAACGCTGCTGTATTAAACGCGTAGGTTTTGTTTTTTAAGTCTATATAACGCTGCGCAGGTTACTCTATTTACATTATTATAATACCTACGTAGGTTACTCTATTTATATTATTATAACACTTACACTAGTTACTTTATTTACGCTCTTACTACGCCTGCGCTATTACCTCGCTTAAGCTTTAGAGCTATCTTTGCTAGTTACCTAACCTATACTTTTGCAACGCCTATAGAGTCTGTATTCTTCTAGTTTCTGCTTTACTAGCGCTAGTTGTTTAACCTCTATTACTATGTTATTGCGCACGTTACTGTATCTTCTTTACTTTATTTTAACTATGCGTTTTTCTGCCTATATTATTGTAGTGCACACATAAATACCTTATTTACGTTACCTAACGCTAGCCTACCTAGCGCGCAAGATTAGAGAACGCTAATAGTCTTACTAAGATAATTATATTGCGTCTTACTCTGTAGAAGACTAAGAGTAAGTATACTATATTTCTAGAGAATAACTTAATCTACTATAATAGAGTATTAGAAGAATAATACATATAGTTCTTTCTTGTAAGTTATCTTAACTGCGTAGGTTATTATACCTATTTTATCTAACTACATGCGTAGAGTGCTTTTACACTATCTTACCTAATTTCTAATTTCTAATTGCGCTCTTCTCTATAGTTAGCTTATACTTCTACTATACTTATTCTTTAACTCTGCTTAGCCCTTATTAAACGTTAAATTCTATTTAGTTACTAATCTTCTTTGCTAGAGCTTACTAGAATAAATAAATCTAGTAATAATAGTTCTCGCTAGAGTTTAGCAGTCTAATTATTGTGTTCTAAGGCGCCCGCACCTGTATTCTTCTTATCTTTCTCCTCTAAACTGTTATTCTTATTCTTACTTTTATCTATCTTATAGATCTTACTATAAGCTGCACTTATTACTATTTTAATGCTTAGTATAGCCTTTCTAGTAATTAGTGCCTCTTTAATACTCTCTAGGCCTAGCTACTCTTCTAACGCTTAACTAGCTTTGCATATATTAGGCTTTTTCTTTCTTACTAGCTAAAGAAACAGGTCTAACTCGCCTACGCGTAATACGCGTTTAAACTATTAGTTTAATATTTTCTTATATAGAATAAGAAGCAAACTACTCTAATCTAAGTTCTATATAATTGTATACTACTACGTTACTAGTTTAAGTCTTGCGCAGAATGCCTTATAGTCTGCTCTAGATAGTAAATAGTAGACTAGCTAAATAAGTTCTGCAATAGCTTTACTCTACACTTAGCTTTTACTATAATAGTTACGTGTAACGTTTCTACTAGCGCGCTTATCTTCTAGTTAGATCTACTCTATTTTACGCACGTACGCCTACCTAAGTAATACTATTACCTATCGTGCGCTAATATAGACAGCTACTATTACTATCTTATACTTTATATATATGTTCTACGCAAAGCAGAAGTCTTAGTTTACTTTATCTTCTAGCAAACCTCTAGATAATATAGCTATAACTATCTAGAATTACTTAAGACTCTAATAATTACTAGATTATCTAATAAATAGAGTACCTTATTAGCGCTAGTTTTAAAGAAACTGTTAGGTATTATACTATAAACTAGCGTTACTAAACTAGCGCGCTTTTACTAAAAATAAAGTTGCTTTAGCGTATAGCGTATTTATAGATATATAAAATACTCTATTACTATCTACCTTTCTACTAATTAGCTACGTAATTATTATTTTATCTCTCTTTACTATATTATTATAAGCTTCTTACTCTTTCTATAGTGTTTAGGGTTAGGGTTAGGGGTTAGGGTTAGGGTTAGGGTTAGGGTTAGGGTTAGGGTTAGGGTTAGGGTTAGGGT